>NC_141755.1:34589717-34893623 GCF_982258835.1 Parasteatoda tepidariorum
GTATTGGGGAGAATTATTCTCCCGATTTTGCCATTTTTTCCTAAACCGCCAGTCAGGTCATGAAGCTTGCAAAATTCCTCCAACAGTTGATTTAAAAGTCAATAATATCACCCATTACCTAAACTTTTTGATACATTAAATTTTATCTTACTGTCTAATCATCGAAAAATTAAACTAAACTTTCCGAAATCGATACAAAAATTTGCCATATTGCTAATTATAATAAATAATTTTATAGAGCTATGTATAATAATTGAGCTTTAGTTATTTTAAATTCCTCAAAGCACATAATACATTTCTGTTAGAACTGAACTCATGTTTAAGAAGAAGTATGTATTTCATACGATAATATGGGTTTTAATTGAACACCGTCATAAGGTGGTAACAAAATTTCACGATATTAGTTTAACACCCACCATAATTTCTAAAAGCTATATGTATGCAAAGTAAGCAACACTAACTGTCTTGATTTATACTCCGTGTATGTTTCTCACCTTGTTAATTTGAGCTTCAGTATGCCTTGATCACAAGCCTAAGTGGGCAACAAAACTAATGAGCAACTTTATAATGTGAGAAAAAATTTCGTTTACTTTAATAGCAATTTAAGTTCAATCGTAATCCAGTCTCCGTTTAATAATTCTAATAACCTAGAATTTTTATTAACTTCACGCAAGCTGAGATCGGAAACGAATTATTGAGCAAGTTAGATAGGGGCGAGAAACTCGATTCTAATTCAATGCAATCTGAAATGCCCAAAAATAATAGTAATAATTAATTTTGCCAAACATAAGTTTTCGTGTTTAATAGTTACGGCAATTGTAACTCTTAAAGTAATATATTAGATAAATGTAGCTATATTTGATATGTTCAATACATTGGTAGTAACTGTTTCGATTTAATTATTTGAGAGAAATTTTTTTTTTTATTTTCCTTAATTTAAGCAAATAAAAAAGCAAACCTGTTTTGTAAAAGTTTCAGAAGAAATCGAAAGGATTGATTAATCGCATACAAATTGAATATTTTATGCCAACGTTCTAGATAACACAAAGAAGAGATTAGTATACGTATGTGATTCAAACTTATACCATCCATTACCTGTTCGAGATACAATTTACTTTAGACAATAACTTGTAAGTTTACTTAAGTTTAAGTTAAGTTTGAGCAAAATTCAAAAGACGTGTCACAAACTTGATAGAATTTTGAGGGATCTCAATTTGCAAATGCGTTAAGGGAGAGAAAATCACGATTCTTTACCATGGGTAACTCGTTGACTTTGTTGAATCCATTACCATGGGTAAAGGGTAACAAGAAAAATTCTAATGAATTACTTACACTAGTTAATTACTTCTCCTTCATTATATTAAATAACTACACTTTTAAGAATATATTATTATAATTTTACAGTCTTTCTTTAGAATATTTGTTCTCCATAGTTTTTTTTTTTAATAATTTTTTCTAGGTTCATAGAAATTTTTTTTTTCGCTTTTGAATTAATTCATAGAATCTGAGATATATGTTGTGCGTTTAAGTATCATAATTATTGCATGATTTTCACAGTAACCTTCCATTGATAATTCTAATGAAAGTAATTAATTAACTTGTTTTAAATATTTTTATCTATACTGTAAAATATTCCTGATAAAATTTATAAAAAAAGTGTTGGTACTCTCTGTGTTGGAGTGCAAAATCCGCGAAATCCATTTTACCGTAAAATAAAATTTTTATAGTAATATTTTTTAAATTATGGTTATTCAGTGATTTTACAAACATTTCTATATATAAAAATTACAGTATAACAGAGTCCCGGTGCTTTTTACAGTAATTTAATTTGGAATTTTTATACCGTAAAATATTTACAGCTTTTAAATAGTTTAATGCAATTATCGTCGGATTAAGAACAACAGAAACAAAATTACGTTAAAAAACTGCTAAATTCTTGGGGTTATTAACACTTTCGGTTTTAAGTTTATTTTATCTACAGAATTTGTAACTAAAATAATTTAAATACTAAAAAGTAATAAAATAAAAAAAAATACTCATGGAAGATTTCTTGTAAAAAAATCAGTTAGTCTTTGCGAATAATTCAAAAAAGAACTTACCATTTTTGGAAAATTTCTATGGAGTAGGAATAATATGAGAATTATTAGTTGGAATTAATCCTTTGCTTCCACTGCTTTCATTAAGTTCTGTTTGATCTTCATTCAATAGAAAACTAGTTCGAGGAATCACCGTTAATTCCGTTCAATAGAACAGTCTGTTCTCGTTTAGAACTATCGAAAAGTCCTGGAGGCTAACAACCGGTCTACCTGCTGCCACACAACGAAGTAAAGAGTTAAAAAGAAATTAATGAAAAGGGAAAAAAATTGTCTACAAAAGGAAAAATCAGGTCAATTTGTCGACGACGGAGAATTAAATGTCTATGGCAAATGTCAATGGTATGATATCCACTGTCCAGTTTGGCGATAGTTCTCAGGTTCACTAATCGTGTGCGCAGTTCGGGATCGTCTGCTCAATTTATTAAAATGATTTTTCGCTTCTTTCAAATAAACCCAGATCGTTTGAATCTAAAACCAAAAAGTGAAATAGAATTTTGCGGGTTAGAAGGTAAGCGAATGACAAGTGAGACGGCAAGTAGAAATTCTCACGTGATTTGCACGGCCAATGAAATTTCTAGAAAGTAGGTGACCAGTCAAGCGGTTAAAATTTGACGTCCGCTTGTATTTTTCAAGTTTTTTAAACATACTTCTAGGTTAGTAGTGATTCCGTTTTCGGCGTTAGAAAAAACCAGCTCTGGGTATTAAAGAGTTAGAGTAACTCTATTTTCACTTAATCGCATTTGCATGACTTTGCCTACTTAATGAACTAATTTTTTTTTAATATTCTTTTCGTAGAATTAAAACTGTTTCTTTTTTTTATTTGATTATGAGTTTTCGCTCTGTACGTTTTCTGCTTTATATTTTCTAAACTTCGAAAATTTTACTTCTGATTTGCTTTCAATTGCATTTTTACTAAATTTTGACTATTTTTTGTAATATTAAGCGGCTTTATTACTCGAATACGCTATTTCAAAAACATTTATAACTTTCAGTGAGAGGCTTGTGGACAGATTCAAAATTGTCAAACAATGACAAATAATTCTGTTTTAATCGAAGCAATGAGAAAAATAGATGATGTTTTGCAAAATGTTTTTATTTTTCATATTCAAGAGTTCTTCTGTGAATTATTTTAAAATCCGTATAATGTATTTACACGACAAATTGACTTGACAATATTTTCATAATAATGCTTGTTATAATGCTAAATATTTTACAGTATGTTAGTTTTTTTTAAGCCGCTTAAGTTTGAAATAGCTAGTTTCAAAGATAATTTTTTCCAATCGAAACAATCAAAGTAAAAATGAGGGTATTGGATTTTGATCAATAAAAGGGACTTTATTTAGAATAGATTTTATAGTTTTTTGAAGTTATATGTTATTGTAATACTATAGCAAGAGAATTACAATATTACATGTATTAAGACTAGATTTTTCAAAAAGAAATTAAAGTGATTTCAATAAAATATTTCTTTCTTTTTTTGTAGAATCTTTTATAGTTTTTAATTTTACTAATAAAATTAGTTGTGTTCAAATTTTTCCTTCATTGTTCGCAAAAATCAAAGAAATCTTGCGAGATGAGGAAAAAACTGTTTTAAGCTTGATTTTATTTGATATTTTTCAGCACGTTTTATAGAAAAATCGAAAATCCCATTTATTTTATAATTGGTACATATACGGAAGAAAATATTCTGGTCAAACTACTGTACTGTATTGGCATTTTTGGTAAAAAAAAAAGACATTATTCCGATATTAAAAACCAAAATATACGGTATTAACGTTACAGTGCTTATTACAAGGCATTTAGTGAAAAACAAAAAAGTTGTCATTGGCCATTTAGGCAAGAAGGCAAAGGGTGCGATTGTTCTTGTTTCACAGTGCCGCCATCTATAGCCAAGTATTCGACTTGTGCCGCACCCATACGTCACACCTGTTTAAAGGGCTCACCTATTCATTCATTCATCCACAAATCGTAATTTTGACCTGAACCAGAGAACGATCAATCTCCAATTCAGTATTTTATAGGATTTTTTTAAATCATGTAAATTAACTAATGCAATTCATTATCGTTATACTGAAATATAAATAATGACACAACAAATATCCATAAATTCAAATTGTTAATCTGTTAATTAAACAGATAAAAGAAAAAAAAATAACATTAAGCAATTTTGCCCTCAATGCTAGAATAACAAACCATAATCTTTAAATATATCTATGATAAATTAACTAAACATCTACAATAAGAATTGACAATAAGAACCACGTAAGACGCGTGAGTATTTGCTTACCATGCTTAATACATACTTAAAATATTATATTCAATATATGCACTTAGCAGTATAAAATAAATATAGTATATATACATAGTATAATGTATATAGTATGATATATAGAATATATAGTATAAGTCGAAAAAAAAAAAAGAAACAACGTGAATATAAGAAATAGTACATCTCAATCATACAGATAGTACAAATTTATTCATGTTAAAACTATTCATGTTAACTTAATTAATTCCAGTACTTTTATTTTGAAAACATAAATGTAACATGATTTTAAAATAAATTAAAAAAAAGCAACACCAAGCGTTATTGCTTATAATAATATTTGGTGTTACGCACAAGGAGTGATCCATAATTTTTTAATAACTTGTTTGGTTGGTGAACGAATTGCATAAAATAAGAGCTATGAGTGTAAGAGTTATTTACGAATTTTATGCAATAATCACTAATTAAGTTTTGCCTATAAATACTTGTGGTTTTCATATTATGTTAATGCTTTTATGTGTCAGGTTTTGAAAGCAAAGGTACCACAAATTTGCATTTCGTTAAATAATATAAATACAGTGCGTAAGCAATCAAGCGAACAAACCCTGAACGAAGTCAATGATAAGATTTCCTTGAATTCCAGTATATTTCAATTGAAGTTAAATCCCCTGAGGTGACAGTTTCTTAACGCAAGGACATACAATTTACGGAAATGATGTTTAAATTACTCCAGCAATGGCAGTGATATTTAATTGAAGGTTTAAACTTATATAGCTTACGTTTTATAAAATCATTCTTTGTTAAAATATATTTTTAAAAAATTCGATTTAAAAAATTATTTATTATATTAATAATTTTTTAATTAAAATATTACAATTATTATAATTAATTTTTAATTAAAATATTTTTTAATTAAATATTTTTTAATTAAAATATATTTATTAAATTATTTTTTAAAAATTTCGATTTTATGCATTGTTAAGGAAGAAAATACGTATGACTTAGGACATAATTATTTATGCATATTTTTTTAAATATAATTTAGAAAGTTTCAAAGCTTTGGAATTGTTTAAATTCGATACAATTCCTTGCTATCTCTAAGAATTACAGGTTCAATGTTGAATCGTAATCTTGTTATATTTATCTAGAATACTGTAAAAAATTCGCTATAAACTTGCGTTACATTGAATCGTGCTTTATTCAAGCTTGATAAAGAATCAAGTGTTCAAAATTAAGAAACACATTGATATGGTTTCATCATGATAGGTGCTGCAACCATATGAAGGTTGCAGCACATTTGCACGATATTGTGCTTTTGTTGTTGCATGTTCTCGGAGCTCTAACAAGTAACAATTTACTTGTGAGTGAAGTTTTCGGTTTTAGAAGTTTTATTTGATTCCATCGTTGTTTCTTTATCAATAAAAACTGGAAAATATTTGCTACAAACTTAGCAAGGTGTTTCCATTTAAGTTGAACCACAGTATTATGTTCGAAATCACGAAATCCAATGGTTAAATTATTGTTACAACAAATTTGAACGTTCAGCAAGCTCCTAACAGTTTCAGTACATAAATGTAAATCCAGCAAAAAAGAGTGAATGTTGTTAACTATGGCAATATGTTTTCTTTATTTTGACATTATTTGATGTCTTTTTTCATGTAATAAATTGTACTAATAAAGCTGAAATAGCTACTGGGATTTTTTTTTCACTTGTGTTCTTATGCGTAATTACTTTTTCGAAAAATAATTTAATGAATTAGCATAATTGTTTTATATTTCAATATAATAGCATCAGATTTGAATAACTAGTTATAACTATATTAATCTTTGGAAATTCAAACAGAATATTCAAATTTGAATAAATGTTTTGAATATTTAAAAAAGTGTTATTTAAGAGTTAAGTTAATCTATTTGTTTCATTTAAATTTTTATCTATATAAGACAGAGCTGTTGACAGAGAAAACATGTAAAATAGTTTTAAAAAACAGCTAAAAATTTTTTTGAAAAAAATATAATTGTAATATTTAACATGTGATTTTTAATATCAATGATTAAAATTAGAAACTATTTTCTATTCCTCTCTGTCTAGTCATGGTAGCTTAGGAGATAGAGCGTTCACTTTTCAATGAGGTGAACCGGGTTCGTATCCCAGCGGTGGCTTGTCGATACGAATTCCGCACCCGGCTTGCACCGACCACAGTACTGACGTAAAATATCCTCAGTGGTAGACGGATCATAAATTAGAGGCTAACCGCGGTAAGATTTCGCTGTTTTCTCTTCCATGTAACGCCAATGCGGGTTAGTGACATCAAAAAATTCACCACGAAGGCAAATTTCCTCCTATACCTAATCCAGGAGTTTCCTTGTCTTCTGGATTAGGTTCAAAATTACAAGGCTACATATTTGAACATCAGTATTAGTAAGCCCAAAAATTGGGTCAGCTTTTCAATGATGGTTACAATATCTTTCTCTGTCTGAGAAATTGGTTAAATATTGAGTAGTTATAACGGTAGGTTAAACCCTAATATGATAAATATATTCTGCAGTTAATTTTGCATTGAAGTTTATTTTCATTCACGTTTCAAGAAATTAAAGAAGTACAGTGCTATTTTTCAAAACGCTCCAAAATATTTACCGGTTTAGCTAAATATAATTTAACAGTTATTTAATACCAACCTTTTAAATTCTGAAATTTGTTAAAGTAAAATTACGCTTTGAAAAAAAATTATTTTTTAAGGTACCAGAAAAATATTGTTTTAAAATAAGAAAGAGTCTTTGCGGGCGATGAGCTTTTCTTAAAAAAAAAAGAAAGAATTTAAGAAGGAAAAAGAAAGTGAAAAGAAAGAGGAAATAATGTGCATTTCCTAGACGACGTATCTAATTTTTGTTAAAGAAAATCGATATCTCAATTACTTTTTACGCTACACTTTCCACTATATTTTTGCCCCCCAGCTATATTACAAATTCTCAAAATCTCGTGAGATAGTAGTTGCCGGCCTCAACGCATGGCGTTCTTTTAGAAGAAAAGAAAACTGATTGGTTTTGTAGAATTTTTTTTAAATTTGAAATTCATTTTATTTGAGAAAGGAAAAGTATAATTTAGTATTCGAATAGATTGCAATGAATTTTTAAATTGTGATTTTTAAATATTTTGACTTATAACTGAATAATTTTTAAAATAATATTTATGTCCAGATTTTTAAATTATAAAGTTGGATTTTCAGGACAAAATCAAACATTATTCTATTCTGATTGTTCTAAAATTTCCTGTTACGATAAACTTAAATTATTATAATTAGAAAATTCAAACATCTTACGTCCCTCAGTGGACTGGTCGTTAAGACACGGTTCCCAGCAGATTACGGAGTCAAAGCAGAACTATATCGCGGTTACAGTAAAAAATTATAAAGCTAATGCTTTACATGGCTTCGGGCCTGTCTTCGTGTTAAATAAGAAATATAGGGTGAATTAATTGAAATCTTTGTGAAAAAACCCTTGTGAAAGAATATAGATTATGTCACTTAAGACAATTGATATTTGACGGGTTTGGCTTACTCGAAATAGAATGGAAAGAATAGTTGCTAACGTAAGCAAATGCCGCGTTTCAACAAAGTATCAGGATCGAGATCCAGACGTCATTTGCAGGTATCCATTGAAAAAGAAATTGTATATGAGTTTGAAATAAATTTATGGAACTCACGTCGTATTTTCTGTTGTGACACTATAATATATAATTATCTATAATTAACTATAGAACTAACTATAGATCTTATACTATTCCCGTTTTCATAATATTGAATGATGCGTTTATAATTTTCATAAAATGTTTTTCAAAATCCAATTTGATGGTCATTTAGCAAGTGCTTTAATAATCTGGTTTTGTTTCATTAACTTTATGCTTCTGTTTGCTAAAACTTTAAAATAAATTTTAATTAATAATTACCCTCTTAAATAATCAATAGTCAAGGTATTAATAAAGGCAATTTAAAGTATAAATCTTCTGGAGTTTGATAAAATATTAGTAATGAAGGAAGTTAAAATTGATCCGAATGATTAATTAAATTATATAATTAAATGTAAATATATATAAAGTCCGATATGAATATTGAAACTTTCCTAATACAGATTACACATCTCAGTTGCTAACCATAGCGCAGATAAAACTGAAATCTATTTAAAAATTAATAGACAGCGTAAAGAGTTGCTGTTCTTCTTTTATAAATGTTTACCCGAATTATAAATATTCGTGAACTTATGTCATTTAAACTGGAAAAGCCATTGATGAAAATTTTAGTCATTAGCATCTATCTGACTCATCCATTAAAACGAATAAAGAAAATAATATTTAAACATATTTGCATAAACTACTAGTGTTAAAATGCCAGTCACCTAAACACTCAGCAATCCTTTATAATGAGTAATACACATTTTCCAACAACTTCAGTAAAAAAGCGTAAAGAAAAAAATCTCATGCGAATTGAAATGAATAATATAATCATTATTTTATGCACGATAATTTGCTTACAACCATCTACTCACTAGATTTATTGAAAGCTACATTGGGTATAGTTATTTTATTTATTATGTTAGAACCGTCGTTAAATAGTCGACCCAATTTTACAAATTTCAACTTTGCAGCCTTGTAATTTTAAACCAAATCCAGATGACAAGAGAACTCTAACCCATGATCCGTCTATCACTGAGGATATTTTACGTTAGCAATGTGATCGTGCGAGCCGTTTCGGAATTCGTATTGATCAAACTTCGCTAAGATTTGAACCCAGTTCACCTCATTGAAAGGCGAACGTTCGATCCCCTGAACCACTATGGCTTTTGGGCATAGTTATTAAATTAGTTATTGTAAGTTATACGTTATAGTGGTTTAAATTATGATATGTTATAAGTTACTAGCCGCCTGTTGCGACCAGCTAGTTCACCGACACGAACACACCGCTTCATGCCACATTGTCTTTCATCTGTATGAATTCAACGCTTTGGTGGCGTTAGGTTGGTACCAACTGCCTTATGCCTTCGGCAGTATTGACATGACTCCTTAACATTAGTACTTTAGTATAGTAGGGCAAATCGGTTGTCTGTTGGTTCGCCTAAGAAAACATGCCGCATCACAGTTCCGCAATACAGCCTTCTATCTGCCAGATCTCATTACTTTATGTTTCCATATCGACTTCCAACTGTACAAACTTAAGTTTCATAGTTAAACACACTTACACTTTCCCGGGTTGTTTTCCAACTGCAAAACTGACATCTTTGCGATGTTATAGCAAAAGAGCTGGAATTTGTTATGTAATGCCTGGTTATTTAACATTCTTGTCAATTTGGCTGATAGCTGCAATAATTGCCTAAGCCAGATTTATCTTTGTAATTTGATTGCAATCATATGATTCAAGTTTGAGACTTTGGTTGCTGTTGTTGTCGTACACCATTAAGGCATTGAAGTGCGATTGTTCTTGTTTTCCAGTCCAAGAATTCAACTTCTGCCACATCCATACGTCACACTCATTTATACATAAATTCATTTATCCGCAGATTGTAATTTTAACCTGAATCAGAGAACGATCAATCTCGAATTCAGTACCCTCAGAGGTATAATTTGCTATAAAGACATAGAGGACTTCGTGACTCGACACATTTAACGTGCACCAATCACCATTTACCTTACGTCGGCCTACTAGATTCGAATTCACGTTCTTATGAACGTGAGTCCAGCGCGGATATATTTTAAATACAATGTTTGCACTCATAATTTTGTGCATGAAGCTAAAAGTTAAGATCTAAATCATTAAGTGAATCCCTTTAACCGTAATTCATATTGTTATATTAATGTAATTTACACCAAAAAATAATAATTGTAAAATGTTTAATAGGATCGGATACCTATTTGAATAATTTTATTTTAAAATGCAACGTAGAATTATGTTATTCTAATAATAATAATAATAATAATCATAATAATAATCATAATAATTACAACAATCCTCATAAAATCTTAATTTGGAACACATGCACCGACAGAAGAAAACATGCACCATTCAGAAAACATGCAGTGAAAGATTAAAAACATAATAATAACAGTACTGGGAAATGCCTTTAAATTAGGGATACAAAAATATTTATAGGAAAACAATACCTTCATGATTTATATCATTTTTATGCTGATGACAGCCAAGCCAATATGAAAATTAATGCGGAGAAACTGGATCCCTACCATTTGATTTCCCGGCCAATAAAATGCACCGACAACAATGGAAAACTGAGACATCCTCATTAGATTTTTATATATAGTTAGACACATATTTATACGAAGTCTTAGTTAACAAATGTTAACCTAATTTTATTGAATTAATAAAAGAAAGTATTTCTAAATGAGGTTTAATGGTATTTGGAAAAAAATGTATTATTCTTCGTAAATCGGTCAGAATAAAAAGAAGCGGCGAAAAAGCTATTAAGAACTCTAAAATTTATTTTATATTTCTATTAATAGAACTATGAAGGAAATAAATTTTCTTTGAAAACACCGTTAGAAAAGAATTCTGGATTTCTTATGTGTCGACAGACGCAAGTACGATTAATATATTTTAATTCAATTAAGGAATAAAATGGTTTGCGCGAAACAAATAGTTTGAAAAAGTTTGTTTAATTTGATTACATTTCACATAGGCGTTAACATTTTTTGAATTGAATTTATTGAATAAGTTCTACTAAAAATTAAAGTTTACAGAATTAATTTTAGTTTTTGTTATTTATTATCTTCTTTTACAGGTTATTTATAGCTTTCTTATATAAAATTTTCGATTAAGCTAAAAACATTAAGGGCTATTTTCGTAAAACTTTATGCAAATGAAAACGAAAAAAGGAAAATTAGGTCATACCCTAATATTCTATTTTAGTTTTTATAAATATTTAAAATTATTGCTATACACTATGTTCATTGCAATGATTGCTTACGTAATTATTGCTATGTTTTGATTGCAAAAGGGAAAATTCGTTAAATTTATCTAGTATCTTCGAACATTTAATTACGTCTTTGACCTACAATTTACAGTAATTGATCTATATTTTTGTCTATGTAAATTTTCTAATAATTTATGGCATTTTACTTACAAAATATATATAATTTTTATTAAGAAATCTTCTTAAAAATTCAAAACTTTTAAAAAAGAGTGGAAAGTTGAAAACTGTCATTAAAAGTTGCTCGAATTAATGTTTAAAAGAAACTTTGAACTATATATTTAAATTTTTCATAAATATAATGCAATAATTAATATATATAAATTTCTTGTCAGAAAAATGAAAGATTTGTTAAATTTATCTAAGCTACAAGTGACGCCTAACAAATTCAGACAACATTTGTGAATCTAATATTACATCCATGACAAAATATATTTATATTTTTATATGCATGTAAATTTTCTAATAATGTGTACATAAAATACTTCATTACGGAGAAATTTCGTTTTAAATCATATTATTTTTAAAAAAAATATACTAAAAAGATAAAGGGAAATTATTATAGTTAATGTTATTATCTTTATATAATTTTTTTAACTATTTCAACTAAATTTAAAACAGTGAATTAGCATTTCATCTATTTATTAGATTTTGACCACCTCGTAATTTCTTTTGATTTCAAATTTTATAGTCTACTCAAAAGTCTTTATTGTAGCAGCAAAAAAATAAATTCAATATAGTTAACAATTGTTTAAATTCCTTGCTGAGATGATATTGAAATGTATTTAGGAATTGATTGTAGCCACGCCCATGTCTGAAGGCCTCGAAAAATAACAAAAGTTCATCGCAATTATTATTTTTTCTTCAATATCTAATTTGTAATTAATATACAGATATTTAAAATTCAGTTCAAAAATAATAACTTTTAACTCCCTGCTTTCTTAAAATATTTCAACTTAAGTTCGCTAAAAATTATCAGAAGGAAAGAAACATAAAAGAAACGATATGCGATGTTAGTGCAGATAGTTCTTATTCTTTCACCTCAATAATCCCGCATTTACAATATAAATGTAATTTAAAGCTATACAAAATCCGCAACACTTTCACAAAAGAACACTTTCGAAATCATCACATTCATATTGGAAACACTTTCTTATCCATCACCTCATCTTCTCGTTCTGAGATTGATAAGCATTAAAGCGTAAAATTAAAGCGTATTCATTAGAACATCTCGAATTACACGTGGCATTTTGTTACCACTTTCACAAGTTGCCTCTTTGATAGGACGATCAATAATTGAGATAAAACATCTTACATGCTTGGTGTCAGTTTTAGGTTATTCGTTCATTGCATCTTGGACGATTCATTAAAAGTTCATCCGAATTCAACGAATTATTGATGTTTTAAGGATAATTATTTAGGGCAATTTGAACTTTTAAAGTAATTTAGTTTAGTAAAAAAGGGAGATATTTATACTTAGATCATAGTACCCAACATTTAAATATTTGACATAGTTTTTTATTAACACATTAAACACGAAAACCAAAAAATGAACATATAAACTAACCAAATTATAGGTTGGATTTTTATATTTAAGCTCTTAAAGCAATGTAATGATAATTCAAACTTTTTGCCCTTAAAAGTCACAATTATACATCAAACTATTGCATAGTATTGCTACCAGATAGATATTTCACATGTATCTGGAATTTCTACGGTCCAAAGACACTGGAACATGTTATTGTCTACATGTAAATCGTTGTGTTTTTGACCTTATATGATTTTAAAGTTTCTCTCCTGAAGATTTGAAAATGTGGATAAGCATTATATTGCGTCAATGTTCACGCTTTCATAATTATTCACTGTGTTTTTATTGACATAATCAACTATACTGTATGTGGAGAAATGTTTGTTTTGGATCGCTTTTATTTAGTGTCCATACTAATTTCCCCATATTTTTATCCGGGTCATATTTCGACTTAATGGAGAATTATATGTTCTCCTTTTATTATTAATAGCAACTGTTGTTTTCCACCTCGAATTTCAAGTAGAATTTTGTTACCACTGTCACAAAATGTTTTTTTTTTCCTTTTTTGATGTGAAAAGTAATATTTGAGATAAACATCAAGATGCAAGGTGTCAGTTTTCATTGGATCTGGCACCATTACTTTAGAGTTCATCTAAATGTAAAAAATTTTTGATGAATCGAAAATAATTAATTATTCTAAATTTAAACTTTTTAGAAAAAAAATCTTTTAAATTAAACAAAGGCAGATGCTGACGTGTAAATTAGAGTATGAAGGTAGAAAAAAAGTAACCTTGTTCATTATATTTTCATCGTTATTCATTCTGCAGTTTATTTACATATACTACATTATTATATATAAAATGCAAAATGTTGCAATATTTAGTGAAAATGTAAATATATAAATATATATAAGAGCTGCGATGTCTCAGGGGATAGAGTACACGTTTGTCAATGAGGTGTCCCAGGTTTGAATCCCAGTGATAGCTAGTGAGTAAAATATCCCTGGTTGTACAACAGTACTAACGTAAAATATCTCTGGTTGATGGATTAAGGGTTAGAGTCCCTCTGATGTCAAGCTAACCGTGGAAGGATTCAGTGCATTTTCTCTCCTATGCAACGTAAATGCGGATTAGTTCCATCAAAAAGTCTTCCTTGAAGGCTAGTTTGTCTCAATGCTTGATCCAGCAGATCTTTTGTCCTCTGGATTGTATTCAAAATTACAAGGCTACGGAGTTGAACATAGGTAAATGTAAACGCCGGTAATAAAATTAAAAATTTAATGTAGGAATATTAAAAAATAAATATAGCTAGATAAATAAATAAATTTAATTGAATAAATGTATAAATAAATACATAAAAATGAGTGATTAAATAAAAAAATAAAATAAAAACTTATAAGAGAAAAATTAATTTTTTATTTACCTATAGCAGGCTATAGATTTTCAAAAATACAAAAATATATAAATTTTAATCCTCATTTTGAAAACTTCATGTCTTCATAAAATTTAGAAAACGAAAATATTTCAATAAGATATTTTTATACATATGCTTTCAAAAATGCAAAAATATAAGGTTATTTTAAATATTTATTTCAATCATAAAATGCAAAAAAAGTAAGTAGATACATAAAAAACTTCCCATCACTTTAATGCTATATCTCTTTTAATAATTTCTATTTAATTTTATTTTCTGACAGATTCAAGAAAATTAGTTTACTCTAAGCCAATATATTAGATTCCAAAAGCGCTTCACAATTTAATTTCCTTTTTATTATTCTATTTTCATTAACTGGTAGGTTTATTATCCTTGGATCTGATATGCTATTAACAGCCTTGGACGCTTCAAGCGTGTAAGTTAAATTGGTTATGTCTTTCACCCCGTCTGCATATTTGATCACGTGACTTAAATTTATGGCAGAAATTGTAAAGATTCTTAATTTACCTAGCGTGAAATGTAAACGACCCACAGATTACAATATATTTGATGCTAATCTAAAAGAAATTATTGCTTATTGAAAAGAATAAATAATTGATAGAATAATAATGCGTTCCCTTGTTTTCTATTGTTCGTGTTCGTATTAACCGTATCTTAATAACGCCGTAAAAACTCCTTTAAGATTATTTCGGAGAAAAGTATTATTAAAAGCTATTGTTTGAAATTCATGTTTAAGCAAACATGTAGTCAGAAATTTCTTGATTGCGATGAATATTGAATTTCTCTTTTTTCAATTCTGTACTCGCTTAAGATAAAAAAAAACAATGAACTTTTGCATAAAGATGCAATATTTCATTAACGTTTCAATGATTTGATAAGAGTGTTAATGCTAATTGTTTGAAATGTTCGAGGAATTTAATATGAATGAAAAATGAGCATCAAATCGATAGTTGTATCATTGATATGAGAAAGTATATATGTAGTCACATTATTTAGAATTTAATCATTCTCAAAAATACAATAAAACAAAAGCTTTGAATTTTTTACTTATATATAAATATTGATACTTACAAAATAAAATTATTCAGTTTTAAGCTTGAAAGTTCTATTTATTCAAGTTTTATATGTTTAAAAAAGTAAATGCATGATGTTAAGTTTTTAACATAAGGAACGTTTTTTTTTAAAATTTCATTTGCTACATTAATTTTTTTCTTTCCGTTTTTGGTGAAATACATTACTGGTTTAAGAATAATATTCTTCTCTTAAGTCTTATTTAAGACTCGTTTTTCATAGAGAGTCTAAAAAAAAAGAAGACCAGTTAAAGTATTTTTGAAATTTAAATTCTTTTTCTTATGTTTTAAAAGCGCAATCTTTAAATTTTAAAATTTATTTCTGAAAAAAATGACTGTTTTTAGTTATAATAATAAAATTTGGGTATCACAGAAATAAGTGAAGTGAAAAATAAAATTTAAAAACTAAATAAAAAAATAAACGTAAAAACAGAAAGTAAGAAAATTGAGCAGCTTGCTGTTTTTTTCCTTAAAATACCATGTAAATTACGCTCCCCAAATTTCTTCTAAGCGCAGTGTCAAAATAAAAAAAAGCTTTTTTTTAAATATTTGCCACAAAGTATTTTAATTTTATATAAAAATATTTTGGTAAAGTGATTTAAAATTTAATTACTTAACGAGTGATGAAAACTCTGTTCTGAAAAAACTCTACTTTAAAGTTATGACTGAGTGTTTAATCCATATTCATTAATATAACAATCGTATATGAGTTTTAAAAATGTTGTTTTTGACTATATATTCGGTCAAACTATGATTAAAAGAAAAAAAAAACTCGATTTTTGTGATTTTACAATGATTAAATGTTTCTTTCCATAAATTTGGTCAAATATTAAGAAATATGACAATTAGTAATAAGCAATTAATTATTGAGTAATTTAAATTGATATAAGTAATTGAAATAAGCAATTTATGACATAATTTAGGCTTTAAGTTAAGTAATAGTAACAATAAGTAAAGAGGAATTAATAATTGAAATTAGCAATTGAGTAATTTAAATTGATATAAGTAATTGAAATAAGCAATTTATGACGTAATTTATGACATAAGTTAAGTAATAATGACAATAATTAATTCATAATTCATTAATTAGTTATTTAAATAAATAATTGAGATAAATAATTAAAATAAGCAATTTATGACGTAATTAGTGTCATAAATTTATGTAATATGTTAAGTAATAATGACAATGAGCAATAAATAATTAATAATTAAAATTAATAATTTAGTATTTAATAGTAAAGATATGTAATTGAAATAAACAACTTACGACTTAACTCATGCAATAAAATGACATAAGTTTATGCTTATCACATAAAATTATGTTAATTACTAAACATAAACATTTCGCTGGTGTTTGCGTTGCTATCGAATAAGAGCTTGAAAATTCTGCAAAATGTGCAATAGAAGTAAATTAAGAAAATTGTAATTTATTTCAAATATACGCAAGTAAAAATAAATTGTTTTCGTACAATATTTTAAATATACATTTTAAAGAAATTTAAATAAAGGCTCCGGCTATTTTGACTGCAATTTTTGAAAATTGTTTTAGAGAAAAATAGCATCGATTTTATTTTGAAATTAGCTTTAAACTGTATAAAGACGTAGGAAATTTGACGAACGTGTCAGGAATAACAAATAGCCTTATTCATTCGATTTCCAGGATAAAGTGAGGCAGATGACAGATAGATATCTTATTAAAATTTGTTGACAAAATGTATTCAAATTTTGTGTGTTGGGAAGAAAAACTTTGACGGAAGAATGCAGGAAAACGGAAGAAATCTTTTTCCTTCTTAAACCAATTTTCTTTTATTAAATTGATTTTAGGTTTAAATCTTTGCCTTAATTTATGTTTCTATTGTCTTTTGGTTTAAAATAGTTGAAATGATTGAATTCCGAGACAGATTACTAGTTTGTTGTTTCTATTTGTCGTTGAGTTTTTGTTTTATTTTGAGATGACCAGTCGGAGTTGGACGTGTTTTTTATGTTTATTATTGCAAAACTTGTTTCTTATATAATACTCATTGTATTCATTCAAATATTAACATCTTGATAAAAAATCAGTTTTTTTTTAAAACCAGATTCCAACCCCGATTTCCAACCCCTATTATTGCTTTGTAGTCTTCTTTATTTCTCATTGTGAAATGAAAAATTTATTTAAAAATCAGATTTATTCCGTTATATCTATTTCATTCGTCACAGAGAAAATAAATTCTGTTAAAAATACCGTACTGTATGCAAATGACATTTCAGGCAATGAAAACAAAAATGTACGGTACTTAAACCATCCATTTGGAAATTTTTCCATTCATATGGTAACGGTTTATCTGAAATTTTGGATTTCAAAATTATAGTTCTTATTACCACACATTTATTAAAACATACAACACTGAAAAGTGACTGATGCATGTTAAATCTGTCGAGTAGCAAAAGTCCTCCATGTTCCCATAACGAATCAATACCTCTGAGGGTATTAGATTGGAGATCGATCGTTCTCTGATTCAGGTCAAAATTACGATCTGTGGATGAATGAATGGATGTATGAATGGGTCCGCCCTATTAACGGGTGCGACGTATGGTGTGGCAGAAGTCGAATTCTTGGAAATAGATGGCGCCACTGAAAAACAAGAAACCCACACTCTGCCTTAAATTTGCTCGGTTTCACCAAGCAGGCTTGCCCGTGTGGCAAGTGCTATTAGAAACAACAACAACAGCACTGAGAAGTAAATTTAACCGAATAAATGTTTTCTATGCCATTATCTAAAATATCATGGCAAAATTACGAAATTTTACAGCATTTTTCAATTTTCATCACTAGTTATAAAACTAAATTATATTGTTAGTTTTACCAAAATCTTTACCAAAGTTTTTTGGGAAAAATTACCGAGCTTTTAAATGTTCCTATAGAGCCAGAAACAAGGTAAATCTTAAAATATTCTGATAGTTTTGACCGTACCTTTTTTCTCAGTGTGATGATATATAATGCTTATTTTTTTAGCGTTTACTTATTTATTTTTTTCAAAAAAATCCAACTTATCAAGCATCTATTATTAATGAATTCAATACATCAATGAGTATTTTCAAGAGCCATGAAAAAAACCTCTAACTTCATTATATATTGAGAGAAAGACTACGAAAATTTCTCAAGATTGTTGGATGACATTTGATCTTATCAAAGTGGATACATTTTATTAGCATTGTGGTTTGTGCTAAAAACAAACAAAATTACAGTTAGTACTTGTCATAATTTCAAGACTTTTTTTCAGTTCTGGTTGAGTTGAAAAAAAAAAACACAGATGCATACTTAAATGGAAAGATCTTTTGCACATTAGAGTAGACTGTCATATTAGTAGTCTTATCTTTTTCTTCTTAAAAATTCTTCTTCGTTTCTTATCTTATTCTTCTTAAAAATAATGTTTTTATCCCCCCCCCCCGAAAAAAATTCTCTCTTTGTGAAACATTCTACACATTAACATACATTACACTCTTGATACTTTTGTTTTGAAAAAAAAAAAACCTTTTTTATTGGTAGGGTGATTTGCGTTGCAAAAAATTTCTGATGCAATAAATTTTTTTTTTGCTAAATGAGTTGAAAAACTACAATTTTGGTAAACCTCGGTACAACCGCTTCCTTATTCATTTATAACTCCAATAAGGGAAAAAAGCATATACAATAAAACTTTCTCTTGCACCAGAATATATAAGGTTATTGCCTAATGCTAAAAGAGAGAAAAATTAATGAAATGAATAATTAAAAGTCAGATTACTTTCGAAAGATTTGCAATAATTATCCACATGTTGCATTATTATGTTCAATTGTTTTTTGTGCATTTTTCTAGACACATTAAGAATTTGTTTGTGCTTCTAGGTTAAAGAAAATGTAACACAAACTTGATTAATTAAACTAGAGTTCGTAGAAATTTTTTTAATCAGGGTTGCATGGCTGCGTTATGTTGTAAAATTAAAAAGATTGAAATAATTGAATGAAATTAAATGCCTAACTTTTAAAATATTCATACTCAATAAGTGTTATCCATAAAAAGATTGGTTTTTTATTCAATGTATGAGCCTATAGTATTTTAAAGTATATTTTTAATTGGTTATTTTTTTCCAAGTTTCAACAAACGTTGTTTTCTATGCAAAGAAAATATTGAAATATCTATGGTTGTAAAGCATAAGCTCAAGAGCGAAAATTATACGGTGTGCTTAAAAAGTGTACTTTTTTAAACCATAATACGTCTAAAATTAGCAATTTGTTTAATTGTTTTTAAATTAATCAGTAATAATATTTCAAAATAAATAATTTACGTTTTTCTTTAAAAAAAAACGTTATGCATTACACTTCAAAATATTGCAAAATTAACAATCCTGTATGGTGCAAAGTTAATACCAAATTTTAATAAAAATTGCAGGGGTTAGTGATCCGCAGTATTTTAATTTAATTTACAGCTGCAGTTTTACAAAATTAACAGTGTACTAATGTGCAAAATTAACATTTTATTTTACTAAGAACCTGTGGTTGTACAGTGATTCACTTCAATCTAATTGTGAAGTTCATAATCATTTGATATTAATCTACCAATATAAAAATTCAACATTTAATTTTTCTAAGAATTTGTGGTTCCTCACAATCCATTTCTTCAATCGAATTTTCACTTATAATAATTGCAAAATTAATAGTCTAATGTGCAAAATTAACATGCCATTTTACTAAAAAACGTTAGGGGATACACTGATTCACTTCCTTTTAATCAACAGTCATAATATGGCAAAACTAATAGGCCTATTCATGTGCAAAATTAACTCTTCATTTAAGTAAAGCATGTGGGGTTCAGTGATCTAGTTTGTTTCAATATAATATATTGTTTTGCAAAAATAACTGTCTACTAATGTTAAAAAAAAATGCTTCACTAAAAATTACGGTGAACCGCGAGCCACTTCATTTTAATTTAATTTATAGTAATAATATTGTGAATTAAATTCCATAAGGACTACGAAACTATAAATCTTTTTTAAACAACTCTATGCTATATATCGTGAAAGATAGCACAAATTAAATTTCTGTTTGACGTGCTTAACTTGCAAAATCTTTTATAATGCTTTTAAAGCATATTTGTATAATTTGAAAACGAATTAAAACGGAACTAAATCAGTCACGTATGATCCTCGATGATTTGTGGGGGTATAATTATCCATTTCCCTCAATTTAATTAACGATCATAATATTAATAATATCATAATATTACAAAGTTAACATTCTTGCAATGTATAAAATTAACATGTCATTTTACTTAAAACCTGTGGTGAAAAACGCCGAAAATTCCTTCATTACTATAAAACACCATTTCATTTGTATAATAATTGAATCTGTTATAAGCAATATTAGCTGTAGTAAATATAAATATTTTATAACTAAATCATTTCTAATTATTGATAAAAACTATTTTAAAGAAAAACGTACACTCGAGCTCAAAGCATTTAAAATTTAAATTTTAGTGCATTTGACCTCAGTATTGAATTAAAAGAAATACATGCATTGAAGCGTTTCCTGTTTAATGACCTAAAATATTATAATATTAAAATTACAACTAAAATTTAACGGGATATTTTTGTCGTTACTGTGTGATTCATCTAGTTTAGCACCAGTGTTTGCTCAATCTATAAATATTAATGCTTCAGGTTTCCTGTTGCCCTCTCAATGTCAAATGATGCATTGAATCACAGAGGCCACGTTCACAGTTTTATTTTAAAGAATGAATGATCCTATTAAATCAAAATGATCTCATCAATCTTGCAGCATTTAGTGGTCAATGGACACGGTCCGATTCTCCGATGAATAATTACTGTTGAGATGTGCTGTAACAGGTACTTTCAAGTAACACGATCCGGCTGTTGCAATGCAAGCAGTATCTGTTACAAATATCTGTTGCTGAGTAACTGATCTCGGATATAGGGTATTTCAACACTTGTTTAGTAATACTTTTATTTGAATTTTTTTTATTAATCAATAGTTATATTCGGAGTATTAGTTTCACTGCTGAAATGTGAATTATACATTATTGTTTGATCAATTGAGAGTAAAAGTTATATTATCAACGTTTTTATAGGCGAAATGAGTTACGTTGTTTTAGGCATGTTTAATAACTATTATTAAAAGTCAGCAAAAAATTGAAGTAATCGAAAAATACAAATTTAATTGAATATTCTGCAAATTATCGTATATTTCTAGTGGGTGCAAAATAAAAGACAGTCTGGATCTGATAAAAAAAACACTTTGGATGACAAAAAAAAAACTTTACATTGAACTTAACTCTTTAAAGCTACAATCGAATTGCTAAATAAATAATCACCAGAAACTGAAGTGGTGAGATATAACTTAATTAAATGACTTCAATCGCTTTAAAAATATGCAGATTTCATAATCGTCGTTGAACAGCCGACCCAATTTTTTGCTTATGATTACTAATGTGAAACTCCCTAGCCTTATAATTTTGAACCCAATCCAGAAGACAAGGATACCCCTGGATCAAGTATTTGGAGACATTTGCCTTAGTGGAGGAATTTGTCATGTAACTATGCAGCATTTGCATTACATAGAGAAGAAAACCATGAAAACGTCCTACGGTTATCTTGACTGCAAAGGGACTCTAACCCATGATCTGTCTGCCACTGAGGATATTGTACGTCAGCATTGTGGTCGGTGTGAGTCGGGGGTGACTGTTATGGTTACGGGGGCGGCTACCAGTCATGGTTGGGATTTGAACCCGGGTCACCTCAGTGGGAGGCTATCCAATGATCTCCTGATTCTATTCCCTGTGACACCACGGCTCAAAATATACAGATTGGAAGTAACAATCAACAAGTTTCAAGGGCTCAAAAAAATTCATCGATTTTCAAGACTTGTCAGACGTGAATGTTCCGTCCAAGTGCTCAAAAATAGAAGTCAGTTTTCAAAGCCTGAGAATGGGAGCCTATTTTCAAGTGCTTGAAAACTGTCAACTATGATTTCCAATCTGTTATATTTTTGAACGAATGAATTTTTTAATTAAGTGAAATCGAATTGCTAGTTTCGAAAGCTAATAACATTCTTTAAAAAAAAACATGTTACTTTAGGAACAGATAAATAATTGTAACATGAAGTGTTATCTAATTGTTTTTTTTTACATAGTCTTTCACAAATTACAATTAGTTGATAATTTATTTTCAGAATTTATTTTATGGATAAATTAGTGTTGTTTGTTAAAACATGGAAAAACATACTTTTTAATGCCCTTCTTATAAAAATAGAAGTTACATGTCCAGTTTCAACTGATACGGGGAAACAAGATCTAAATTTAAAAGTATGAAAACAAAATTGAAAACTTTCTGGAATAAAGATACTTAAGTATTTTATATCAAGCTCCTCTATTTACATTAAGAATTTTGGAAAATATTTCCAAAATTGTATTTACAAGAAAATGAACAAAAATAATTGATAAATTACAAGAAAATAAAAAAATTCTCCCCTTCAAAACATTGTTTTCATATTGAGGAAGAATTTTTTTTTCTCCAATCCTAAAAACTCAGCATTAAGGATGTTTAAAGTAATTAGAGTGATTAAGTAATTTAAAGTTATATTCGCAATTAAATAAAAAACGACATTACACATGAATGAAAAATAAAATAACTACATTTCCTCAACTTTACAAGAAAAATTAAGTTTCACTAATAAGTTTACTAAATTTGAAGAATTGGCTGGAAACCTGATGACTAGAATTGTTCTGTTTTTTTCAAAACTCCAATTTCTATGGACGTGAATTTTTTGTAGGAAATGTTATTGATGTTCAAATGCTATACGTTAGGCAATATTCCATTATCTATTATTTGCATAAAAGATCGAAAATTCACAAGCAATTGGAAAATTTAGGCAACATATCACAAAATAAATCATCCCCAAAGCAGATGTGCGTACAGGTTAAAATGTGTTGCGGATCTTATAAATATGTGCAGCTGATTAAAATGTATCGCAGGGATAAATTATCCTAACATAATATGCCCTAACGGGGATATGACCGAATAAAACTTTTACATACTCGAACAACAAAAAAATTTGCATGATTTTCTATCTTTTGAAGAAAAAAAATGCTATTCGAAGCACTATTTTTTCAAAAAAATGTATATTAGAAATAATAATTATTTTTAACAAAACAGTATTGTGTATATGTACAGTGAGCCAAAAAGAAAGTAAGAAAGACGGATCCCCCTGAATAACTTTTGATCTAATGATCGGATTTTCACGTTCTAGGACCCAATCTCAATGGTTCAATGGGGTGACCTCAAATATGCTAATTAATAAGTACAGATGATATTTTAAGTTACGAAAGCAGACACAAAAACTTACTTCCTCTGAATAAATATACCTTTTTTTCGATGGATTCAGATTTCTGACTCCAGAATAAAGGGGATAGCATCAATCTAGGAAATATGGTCTGAACAGGAGAGCGATCCAAAGTTTGGATCCCTTAGTGTTAATTTTATTTTTTGCGTAACTATACGAAAGGAATATTTACCAAATAAATGGTTTAAATACCGTATATTTTGCTTTTACTGACCAGAACTGTGTTTTTTTAACCAGAAACTTGATTACCATACTGTAAGGTAATTTTACCATATCTTTTTCTTCTTGTAGTGCTAATATGAAAATATAAAGTACGAACAAACACAAAGTATTATTGGCAGGTGCGTGACAAAATTTACCTCATTTACTAAATTTTAACACATATTATAAAAAGTTATTTAACAGTTAATTTTACCAAAATCATTACCAAAGAGCTTCGATAAAAATTACTGAGTATTTTGGTGCTACTATAGAGCCAGAACTGTAAGTTTTACCATATTCTAATAGTTTTGACGATACTTTTATTTTCAGTGTTTCTAATGTGTAATTTCCTTAATTTTGAGGTCTAATTTAGTTATTTAGCAAAGAATTAATCATAAATAAATAAAAGTAAAAAAAGTAATTCTCATCTTCTAATAAATAAAAACAGTTGATACTTTAGATTTTTCTATTAAAAAATATATAGATTAATATGGTATAAAAAAAATCCATACCTTATAATTCAGCATTTTTTCATCCTCACTTTAATTAAATAATAAAAAATAATAAATAATTGCTAAAAATTATTTTTTTTATGAAATTATCTTTAGGTAAACGAGTTTTATGAGTGGGTGTAATTTTTTTTTTGGATTGCTTCATTAGTTTTTAAAATATGACTGAAAACGCAAGAAGCGAAATTAACATTAAGGGGTCCAAACTTTGAGTCACTCTCCTGACCAAACTATGGGGACCACATTTCCCAAATTGCCGCTACCCCCTATATTTTGAAGATTAGAATTCCAAATATGTAAAAAAAATATATGTTTATTCAGAGAAAGTACGTTTTTGTGTCTGATTTCGTAACTTAATTAATAGTTAGCACTAATTAATTAGCATATTTGAGGTCACCCCCAGGAACAATTAAGATTGACACTTAGTACGTGAAAATCCGATCATTGGAACGAAAGTTATTCAGGGTGATATCTTTTTTTTTTGCGGACTGTTCATCTTACAGCTATTAATCAATTAATATAATTGCCATTTTCAATTTCTTATCACAGCTTGCTTGTGCAATGTCCATGTGATAATCATTTAATGTATAATTAAACTTTTCCTCAGAATTTTCTTCATATAAATTACACATATTGATTGCAAGTTCCTATCTAATATTTAGATCACAAATTTCTATTTTTATTTCGTTTAGTTTAATTTAGAATATTATTTTCAGGTAATCAACAGGATGCGGTGCATTAAGCCTTAAGGTACCTGTTGTTTTGTTTAATAACAGACGATACCGTTAAAATTAAAAAATAAGCAACGCCGTATCACTGTTCGATTTTTCAAATCTCGTTCTATTTGTGGTACGGGATTTTTCGATCTTCGATTTCATCCGAACATAATTATGGCGTTAAAAGGAAGAAGAGAAGATTAAAAAGGAACAAAGAAAATTTGCTCTGTATTCGCTTTGATAATAATTTTCCTTGACCTAGTAATGTCCAAACAGAATTCGTATGCGTGTGTGTTTCCAGGTTTAGTTAAACATAATTAAGTATTCTTAAGTCGTCACTTAATGATAATACTTTGAAAAGAGTTCAGAATTATTAAATTGATGTTATGGAGCCTCTTAAGAATATTTTAAAGATTTTCAATTGATGTGGAATGGAAAAATTTTAAAAATAGTCATCAGCTTTAATATTTTTCAGAACAAAAATAATTCTATGAAGGTTATCCAATGAATTTGTGCCTGATGAAAATATTACCATTATATTTGGTTGTAAATATTTGTATTTTATCAAGTACTTCGATAAAAAATAATTGACACTTATGAACACAAATTTTGCTTAGATATATATTTATTTTATATGAAATTGCATCATATTAAAAAAACGATAGAAAAATATTTTTCACGCAAGATCACGAGAAAAATTCTTTTTGTATTCATTTCTTTCCATTACTCGGTTTGCAATTTTTATTATGACACGAGTACTTTTCAAGATAAAAATGAAGAATTATTATTATATGTTAGTAAACACTTGCTCTTTATTGTGTATTTTATTTGAAAAGAAAAATGATTTGCATTTATAAACTTTGCATCGAAATATATTTATTTCATATGAAATTAGATTTTGTTTGTTAAAGGAAGAGATTTGTCCAGTGTGAGAATTTAGGGTAAGTCTAGGAAGTATGGTCCCAATGTTTTTTTTTCAAATCTAAATATAAGTACTAAGAATAGTAATACAAGTTAATGCATATTTTAATTTCTTATACAAGCACTCAATATATTTTGAACAAAATAAATGAAATATTAAAAACAAAAAGTGAAAAGTGGCCTTATAAATGGTCTTCTTACTGTCGAGGTGAGTTGGCCATCCAATATGGTGAAGGAAAGTGATGTTAAAATATGGAAAATAAAACACATTTTGTAAAGTTAACTATGAAAAACTTACTGGAAGTTGTAAAAACTAAATTTTATCAGGGAAAATAAGCAACACTTATCTAAAAATAAAATTTAATGTATAGATATAATTCATTACTTTCAAAAATAAAACTTTCCAATTTTTGACCTGAAAACTATTCAGGAACTTAAACCGAGAGCTTTTAAAGCAAATTGTTTAATAGCAGAAGGTTCCAAGTGACATTATAATTGTAGGTTAAAGAGCTTAAGTCTTAGGAAATTTGGAAACAGCATTAAGCACTATTTGCTCTTAAAAACCATCTTATTTAATAAGTTTGCGGAAGAAATTTAATTGTTTTAAATCTCAAAGGCTACTTAATTTTAGACTATCACACGGTGCCACACTTAATTTTGGACTATCACGAAAATCAAAGATTTGTCGTCTAACCTAGATATATTTACAGATTAAAATTAGAACGATTCGAGGAGTGAAGAAATTTTAATTACGTACCGAATAAAAAAATCACTTTATTACCTCGAAATTGTTATAAAAAATAAGTTTTTTCTTGAATATGCTTTAAACAATAAAATAAAATATTTGTCTATTCCCTACTCTCATTTTAATTGTGTTAAGATGAATAATCTAATCAGAATAACAAAACACAAATTACAACACTCGGAGTTGTGGAACAAAATAGTTTTTAATGAGGTATTTTCCAACGAGTGTGGAAAAATGGTGTCATTGCACGTCGTCAATTCAAAGCAAAACATTCATTCGGTTTGCATAATTGAAATTGGTAGATAAATATTTTTGCAATTAGTGAATAAAAGGAAATTCAATAAAAAATTTTAAAAAAATTTTGAACTATGAAAACTAGTTAAACTAGGAAGAATTTAACGCTCTTTGTCATTTGAAAGAATTAGAATTTTCCAATTCTTAATTCGGATTCTTAATCTTTAATTTAAGAAAAATTAAAATTTAATTTAATAATCTTTCCACTTCCTTCCAATTGAAATTGATTAAAAATCAGCTTCCAATTGAAACGCATTAAAAATCAGCATGCAATATGAGGCAGCAAATTAGAAAGTGCCAATGAGATGAGAAAGTGCAATATGAAGCAAAATGAGAAAGTGTAATATGAGAAAATGCCAATAGAACATATGAAATCTCTCAGTCTCAATACTATTAGTAATATGTAATTTTAAATATAATAAGAAATATATACTGACTTTAAATATCTGTTGAACTCTAACAAAATATGTAAATTTTAAATATTTTAAATATTTATTTTTAGACACTATTCAATTAAAAATATTAATTTTGTTTATGTAATTTCATAATGCAAAATTGCATGCGTGACTTTTCCTTTTCTAATATTCTGGTTCCCACTCTGTAAAAAAATTCTGGATCAAATTAAGATAAAAATTACCAAGACTCAGGGTGCCGGTACTTTTTACCGTTAAATCCATTTTTTCCGGAACATGTTACGGAATAAAAATTTTGATATACCATAGTTTTTACAGTAATTATAGTACAAACGGGATTGCTCTAATTAAATCAATACACTGACGGGAAAAAATTCCAACGCCAAGAAGGAGTTGTGCTAGATAAACTAAATTTGGTAGGCTTGTTTATGCAACTAAAAGATGACATCGATTCAAATTTCGTGTTTGGCGCTTAAGTTTGGAGCAAGTTGTGCCACTGTGAATATGCAAATCAGGATGAACATGCAAAATATGCAAATTTCATAACTCTACAGTAATTGTTTCTTGGTGTTAGGATTTTTTTCCATCAGTGTATTACTGTAAACATTACTATAAAATGGATTTTACGGATGATGCACCCAAAGTGCCGGCACACTTTATACATTAAATTGATCTAGAAATTTTTACTGTGTAATTAATGGTCCTAACTTATAGAAATACTTAATTTTCGTAAACTTCTGGTGCTGCCGTTTTTATAAGCAACATCTTCTCAAACGAAGTAATATTTTTTATTATGTTGTTTACATTTTAATAAGGTTTTACTAAGAAAACTTATTTAAAGAACAACTATAGTCATCAATATAAAATTAATCATGAATTAGTTTTTAATTTCATACAGTTGTAATGTAAACTAAGGTTATAATTATTTTTATAAAATGTGACATAAATATGTCACTGTAATATATCTAAAAGATTGTACTAAAGATAATTTGAAATTTTTTCCCTAGTAATATACAAGTACGTTCTTAGAAGTACACATTCAGTAGCATGACAATATCTTTTTTAAAGTTAAAAAGTTCTTATTTTTATTTATTAGAACTAGGAAATTTATTGAGAAAGATCAACAATTTCAAATATTGATATGAAGGTATTTTTACGACTATCTCGGGTTATATCGAGAATATAATCACTTAATTTGAATTAATGGTAATCATCGATGGCAATTAAAGCGAAACTCGAATACGATAATATCACAATCATTTGTGAGAACGATTGTATTCAAAAATTTTTGTAATCTGGTTACTCTAAAACCAGATTAAAATGTGCTGTATGTTTCTAATAATACTTGGACCAGTCAAGTTCACCAGCCACTGGGCTTTTGCGAATCTGGCTAAGAAGGTGCTCATTTTGTTTGACAACAGGTCACCGAAATGGTGAAAGTACATCCTCGCTCTGAACCCCATGGATAGATGGCAGCACCACTCATTCTTGACGCCAGCTCCTCAATTTAGAGATAAATCTGAAGGGGAAGGAATTTTTTTTCCATATCACTGTACTCATGGTACTGCTTTGTGACAGAACACAAGACTTTCGATTCCACAGGCTTTTCGAGCACGAACATCACATGTACTCAGTGAGACAAAACCCTCGACGAGGATCAAACCCTGGTACCTTCGAACAGGAGGATGATTCTCTAACCACTGAGCTCCCTTGACCCTAAAGACACGATATTATTATATTATATTTTTCTCCGGTTATATGAGTAAACCGGCAGCAATAACTTTTGAATGCCATGTTATTCTATTATTGATAAATTCTATCCGGATAACAAATATACTGAGTATTTTTAAAAATATATTAAGTAGGTAAAATTTCAAAACATTGATTAATACGATATTTTATAATTAAATATCGATATTTTAACGGTGTATCACAATATGAAAGTTTTGAATCACCCAACATTCCGGCTCTTACATCGTAGTAAAGTACCTTTTGCAAATTATTTTTACAGATAAACGTGTGATTAAAAAACTAGAAAATTCCAGAATTGAGAAAGCTGATTATCGTGATAACTCATTAAATAGTAGACATACAATCAACAAAAAAATTCTAAAGCGGAAATCATTGTTTTGCTAAACAATCTATCAAAATTCTAAGAGTTTGGAGCATTTGTATCTCATTTACCATTCATAATCACTAAAAATGACTTAATAATCGAGCGATCAATTATCTCCCACTACTAAAATGAAAAGCATACTTTCCAATGTTAATTTATCAGCAGGAAGGAAGTCAGCATTTAAGAAAGACGTTTGTAATAATGAAAGAGAAAAATCATTTTTTTTTTCCTGCTTCGTAGTATTTCTAAACATAAACCTGTTTAGATGCCCTACCCACGATTTATAAGTTAACTCTGATTCAGCGAATATAATTATTATCAGGCTTTCGTTTTTGAAGGACGTTGACTTTAAAGAAAAATTATATCGCTTGTTAAAAAGCTGAGCATTTTTAAGCTACTCCTCCCAAACTATATTTCAAAAAAAGCTACGCAACAGTTACCTGTTTAATATTTATTTTTCTTTTTTGAGAAAATACATATTTTTTGAAATTGTTATTTTTTTCATTGATCAAGTATTTGCAATAACTATGCCCACTTTTTTAGATTCTCTGTGTTGAGTATTTTGACAAAAACAGACTATTACAATCTTCATAAATAAATAAATATTAAAAAAATAATAACAAAACAATTTCTGGTAAAAATACCGTATAGTTTGGAAAGGAAATATCTGGTTAAAAAAAGTACAATTTTGTTAATAAAAATCAAAATTGACGTATTTAAATTACACATTTCGTCACTTTTCCTTTGATATGGGAATGGTATACCATATATTCTGGCTTTCGAAATTATCTTACTTATTACCAAACATTTAGTAAAACATAAAACACTGGACCAAACATTTAGTAAAACATAAAACACTGAACTAAACATTTAGTAAAGCATAAAACACTGAACTGAACATTTAATAAAACATAAAACACTGGACCAAACATTTAGTAAAACATAAAACTCTGGACCAAACATTTAGTAAAACATGAAACACTCAACTAAACATTTAATAAAACATAAAACACTGGACCAAACATTTAGTAAAACATAAAACACTGGACCAAACATTTAGTAAAACATAAAACACTGAACTAAACATTTAGTGAAAAGTAAAACACTGAACTAAACATTTAGTGAAACATAAAACACTGGACCAAACATTTAGTAAAACATAAAACACTGGACCAAACATTTAGTAAAACATAAAACACTGAACTAAACATTTAGTAAAACATAAAACACCAAATAAATGGTTTTTAGGTTATACTTTAAGGAATCGTAATAAAATTACTAAATTTTTCCACATTTCCTGATTTTTATCACTCATTATAAAACAATATTTTGAAGTTAATTTTACAAAATTCCTTACCAAAACTTCTCGTTAAAAATTACCGAGCTTTTGGTGTCCCGTAGAGCGGTAAATCTTACCTTATTCTGGTAGTTTTAACCATGCTTTCTTTATCAGTGTAGGATTTATTTCAGAACTAATCAAAAATTTAACAAACCAATGAATAAAATTTTATTCATCGGTTTCTTAATTGGCCATTGAAATTGATTGATCATTAAAATTCAATTTAATTGATCATTGAAATTGATTCATTGGATTTATGTGCAAAGTTAAGTAAATTTAACTGAATAAAAGGTTTTTTTCTAAGGTATGATCAAATCACTAAATTTTATCACATTTTCATATTTTATTACATACTAGCCGCCTAAGGCGGCCAGCTGTCCGCCAAGCTGAAGGTTTTCACAAATAATGTTTTTTAAAACATAGCAGGAAATCTGAAGATTAGTGGACAATTAAAGTGTTCCTGTCCTTCAATTTTGTCTTCATATCCAGTTCTGCTGCAGATGTGTTATAGCTCTTTAGGATGTTTGAAATTATATAGCTACAACGCTTAAGAAAAAAAAAACTAAAATGCCAAATACATGAAAAGAACACGAAAACGAATAAATTTTTTATGGTATCAATTTTTATTTCTATATAATTTTTTATGGTATCAAATTCTATTTCTATATCTGCTACGTCAAGCACTCAGGTATTATAATTTGATCTAGTTGTGCTTGTATAATTTTGATCTAGTTGCGCTTTCTACGTCATTTTGTTAACATCGTTTGGTTTGTTATTTAACATCGTTTGGTTTGTTATTTCCAAGTTAACTTTCAAAAAATTGGCTGGCATCAGCATTTTTATTCTTTAAGTTGTTTATTTTTTCTTTTGGAATTCGTTCCTTTTTAGCGAAATGTTTTTCAACCTAATCGAATTCTTTGCCGACTGTTCTCTGTATATATAAAGAAAATAAAGTAAATATTTTTAAAGTGTTGTGAAAAGAATTTTTAGTTGTACAAAGTACTACAATATCGCTACAAAAATTATCGTCTTCGCTTAAGAAAAAAAATAGAGCGTGGAAAGAAGAAGAAAAACTTATTATAACAATTATGAACAGCGACAAATATATCAAAGCGACGCGTTCTATTTACGTATCGAATATGTTGCCACATTTTTAATACAAAAGTTAAACTTTTCTCCACTTTAATAAATGTAAACTAATGCGAACTTTACAATTAAATTATTAATTCCTTCGTATATTATTGGTTTAAGTTGTCGAAAATTAATATTTCAATTGTAAGGTTCGCATTAGCATACATTTATAAGAGTGGGGAAAAGTATATGCATTTTTTAATAGTTTTTTGAATATGGCTCTTTGAAGACGAAAAAGCAGACGAAAAGCATAGACTTACAAAATGACTGATAACTAAATAACTAATCCAAATTTTTGAAAAAGAAAAAAAATACTTCTTCATTATGTCAAAACACAATTATGTGCCGAGTTTCGTGCCTGGGCGAGGCTTCTGGGGCGATATATTGTGATTACAGACACACACACACACACACACACACACACACAGCCGCTTTTATTATTATGTATAGATTATAAAACTATATTTTACTATTAATTTTACCAAAATTAATTGCCAAAAAACTTAAGAAAAAAATTTGCGAAGTTTTTTGGTGCTCCCGTGGAGCCAGAAACATGGTAAATTTTATCATATTCTGCTATTTATAACCATATTTTTTTTCAGTGAAAATCTAAAAACATTTAACGATTAAAAATAACAACAACAAAAATATTGTTTATAAAATGTTTAGTCAAAATCATAACCGATAAAGCTTAGAACCAGTTCTCAAATTTTATACATTATTGCTAGGGCACATTTTCTTATCAAATTGAATTATTTTTCTAACCAAAAGTAATTAAATTGAATTTAATTTGAACACTTTCCAGACATAAGCTAAAAGTCACCACTATTTTATTCTTATTATCACTATTTTAATAGCCTTTTCGGCACAATACTTGGGGGTTACTGACTTTGAAATGATAAAAAAAAGTTTGAAGAAATATTTAATTTACTTTGAATTGTCCTTATTTCTCGAAGAAACCGTTTTCATTATTTTGTGCTAACAGGATACTGTTTACACCACACCTTAGAAACTATCTTTTTTCTCAATCAGTGCAATTACATTTTTAAGAATACAACTGATCATTTAAATCAGGTTTGTCTAATCCGCGACCTAGAGCTTACTGAATATAGGGCCTGATGAGTAGTAATTTCTAGATTGAGAAGTGTTTATCATTTATTTTGTATTTTGTTTATCTCTTTAATTTTTCGAAACTTTTAAAATTAGCTTGCATAATTCGAAGTTTTAAATAATACATTCTAGATCAAAGTTATATCACAGAAATTGAAATAAAGATTATAAAAACATTTCAATGGGATTATTACAAAGAAATAGCAGATTTAAATATAATTATAAAAAAAAAGAAAATACGGATATTTATTCGAAATTAAAACAATAGAAGTTTGCTTATGAGTTTTATACTTTGTATATGTTTTCAATATGATTAAATTTTGTATTTGTTTTAAAATGGCAACTCTGTAATGAAAATTTTCACAAGCAAATTTTTTATTACACTTTCTTACAACTTCTTTTCGTATTTTAAGTTTCAGTTTGTCCCCTTCAGTTTGATTCGTAGATGGGTTAACTTGTTGATTCAGCCCTCTTAAAAATGTTTGAATTTGACACGCTTGAATCAAATCATTGAATCAATCAATCATTGAATCATTGAAATCATTGAATCAATCTTTTTGCAAATGTTATTCAATTGTTCCGAAAAATGTATCCTGAAAACGTAAAGTTAAGTATTTTATTTACATTGACTTTCATGAAAAGCGAGAGAGCACTGTGGTATTTAGGGAAATCTTTCTCAAATAATCCGCTATTTAGGGGAAATTTTACTAAATTAATCTCCGTTGCCAGGTAACTGAAAAGAGTTTTGAAGAATATCTTTCTCTTTGGATTTTCCGTATTGATAACAGCGAATCTTTCTGTAAAATAAATTGTTTATAATAAAGTTCGATATACCAACATTTTACATTACTTTAGCTACTTCTCAATATCAACATCTGCTAACTCAAAAACTTTAGAGATAAAATAATTGTTGTCTAGAAAGGTTATTCTCTAAGACATAACAGTTATTCTCCAAGACATAACATATATGAAAGTTTTATAATACATGAATAATAATAAAAACTAAAAGCAAATAAATAAAACATGTTGGGTTTAGTTACCTCTCAAAAAGGGAGAAAATAAAGTTTAAAGAATGAATCACTATTTGTCTTATGTAAGTAAATGATGGGGTAATAGAACGCTAAAATAAATGTACATAAGTGCATTTATTAATCTTAAAGTATTTATTAGTAAATTAATTAAGAGCGAAAAAATGCTTTTTGTTAACATTTTCAGTTTTTAAATTCAGTTTACACCAAAAAGTTCTATATTAGCTTCTTGAATGAAAATCAGTTCAATAGATAAGTATATCAAGCTCTTTTAATTATTATAGGCTATACTATAACAGTAATATCTGTAGCAGTTACACATAGTAAAAGCTTACATTTTCAGTTTTTAAGATATTTAAGTTTAATTCACCCAAAAAATTTCTATATTAGCTTCTTGATTGAAGATAGTCCAAATGGATAAGTATAGCCTGCTCTTTTACTTTTTATAGGCTGTACTGTAACAGTAGCACATCCGTAGTTTTGTGGTAAAAGTTTAGTTCTTTTAACTTTCTTTCAGCCTTTGCTTTTGCTACCATATAAAAATAATTTTTTTTGAATAATATTTACAAAAATTTGCTGGAACTTTAAAATGACTTTAAACTTATCTTTAAAAACAAACACAGAAATTCATAACTTCGCTAAACTATGTAATTGATAATACGAAAGTTAAAAATCAACCCAAACTTTGCTGCTGAAGTCATCATAAGATGTTTAGTTAAAAAAATGGCTTTTGATACCCCTAAGTCAAAATCCTTCATTGCTCATCTTTACATATCAGCAAAGCTAATTTTGAATTGAATTTTCTCAACAATTTCTTATTGAAACTAATTTGTACATCTGAAAAGGTGCTTGTCCTAGTAAGGGACAAGACATGACCACCAGTCTCAGCTAATTTGATCGTTTAAGGGCAAGTAGCGCACTATAAGTACTGAAACTACTGTAGTCGTTGCTTTTTTACGCAGTTTGTAGTGTAGAATGCTACTTTTTAAAACAGTAGTGTAGTATATTGAGTAGTGTACAAAAAAACAATAGGCTGTAAGTCCTAGTAAGGGTTAAGAAATGACCACCAGTCTGAGCTAGTTTCATCGCTTTAGTGCAAGTAGCGCACTATAAGTAGTGAACCTACTGTAGTCGCTACTTTTTTACGCAGTTTGTAGTCTAGAATGCTACTTTTTAAAACAGTAGTGTAGTATAGTGAGTAGTGTACAAAAAAACAATAGGCTGTAAGTCCTAGTAAGGGTTAAGAAATGACCACCAGTCTGAGCTAGTTTCATCGCTTTAGTGCAAGTAGCGCACTATAAGTAGTGAAACTACTGTAGTCGCTATTTTTTTTCGCAGTTTGTAGTGTGGAATGCTACTTTTTAAAACAGTAGTGTAGTATAGTGAGTAGTGTACAAAAAAAACAATAGGCTGTAAGTCCTAGTAAGGGTTAAGAAATGACCACCAGTCTCAGCTAGTTTCATCGTTTAAGTGCAAGTAGCGCACTATAAGTACTGAAACTACTGTAGTCGCTACTTTTTTAAAACAGTAGTGTAGTATAGTGAGTAGTGTACAAAAAAACAATAGGCTTTTGCAAATCCTGTAAATTACTTTTAATGTCAGTTTAGAAAAGAAACACGGTTCTAACTTACTTAATTTTTCGAACTTGATGGATATAAATTTTTGTGGGTCATCAATGGATGCTATGAAAATAACCATGTGACTGCAGCTGAGCGTTAACAGAAATTACGTATGCAAAATCAAGTATAACTAATATTTAAACTAGCCATTACGAAAAATAGATAATTAATCACTTGGGCCACACTTTCACATGCGAATGCACACTCATGAAACATTGATCTTATTTCAAAGGAAGGATACGTATTTTCGATGTACTTAATTTCTGAAAGGAAATAAGAGGTCATTAAGCAATTTAAAAAAATTGTAAGTATGTGATAATTTCTAATTTCTTAAATTAAATAATCGCGATCGAAAGAAGCATAAAAAATGAAGGTTAAATGGCTCATGTAAACATGATTATGAACATGAACATGAAACATGAACGTCATGTAAATAACAAACTGGCTCATGTAAATATGAATAAATATTTTTCAATTATTTTCTTTTATTTAATGTAAGCCAATTTGTTATTAAAAACCATTCTGAACATAGTTGTTAATTAAGTTATCCAGCAAAGTTCGTCTCCTTAAAGAAGTAAAGTAGCTTCTAAGTTCCAAAGTAGTTTGTAATCACTACATTTAAAAACAATGTAGTTGTAGTTTTAGTTAACTACATTTGTATCAAAGTAGTTGTAATAGCTAAAAAAGCAATGTAGTTTTTCCGACCACTGATTTATAACATTGAACACGCAGTTTTGCAGATATACGAAGTGACAAAAAAATCTCCCTCCTCATTGTACCCTTCAAAAACTGTTACTGATTTTTTTTTCTGTATTTTTCCTGCATTCTTTGACCTATCCTGTATATGAAAATAATTATTAAGCTTCACTTTTAAAAAAGCGTGGAGAGAAGGGCAAAAGTAATCTACGGTAACTATACGTATTTTATAAGAAAATTAAAATTTCAAAGTGAAAAAAGAAAAAAAAATGTTTTTGAGGAAAAAATTCCTGAAATAAATAGTTTAGGAATCGTTTTCTAGTTTTCAATTTAAACCTTTTTTTTTGTAAAAATAAAAAATAACTTTTTTAAATAGAAAATTAGATAATCTAGTTCACGCATGATTTAAATTAAGGTGTTTTTAAATTCAAGTCAGGCAAGGTTCCAAGGAACAGTCAAAGAAGAAGCTTTATTTCCATAAAAATTTTAAGAACTCAAAAGTTTTCAACGGGAGCAATTTAAAAGGATTCGTTTTAAGCAAAAGGAAGTTTTTTAACATTGATATTTTTTATATAAAAATTCGACTATGTTATCCAATAATGAAAAATATATTTGCCAGTTTGAACGCATATTCATGCGTAGCAAAACTCTAAATATGATTTGAATTAATTTTAATTCACTCTTCATGCTTTAAATTTTTAAAATATTTCAACCAAACCAATATAACCTTGAACATTCCGAACTTTAAAATGCAAAATCCAAACAAATCTTGACTTTGCTTGAAAGAACTTGAATAATAAAATCTCTTAATATGCATGCGTAAGTTGACAGATTTTGACGTAATGTTTGTTTTGTGTTTTTATCATTTGAAATTCAATCATGCAGCGGTATTATGTAGGTCATGTGTTAAAATGTTGCGATTCCTCAGTTCGACGAACGCTCCGACATCAGTGAATGATTTATATCCTTCACCAGTCTATGCACTAATAATGCACGCGGAAGTAATCTCATCGTTTTTATATACGTATAAAAAAAATAAACTAAAATAAGTAACTATTTAATCGATTAAATGATTAATAGAAGATAACAAAAATAAGAGAAAAACGTTAATTTTTAAAATGGACTTCGCAATTAATTTTGATTGATTTTCTCTAATAAGGAAAAATGATATTGGCTTTAGGAAATTTTCTATTCACGGAAATTCTCTAGACTAGCTTAGATCATTAAATTATGCATTGAAACATTTTCAGTTTCATTTTATTGTTGTTTTCATTTCGAGTTTATTTGAATCATTATTTTAATTATTAAGGAGGAAACATGTTGATGCGTGATTCAGTTTTTTATTTGGTACTATTTTCAAGGATTTTTCAATATGCTACTTGACCTGCCACTAATTATTTCATTCATTTTTTTCATTGAGAATATATAGTGCTTCCAAGTGTTGCGAATCATCATCATCCAGTATTTTTATTTAGAATTGTGCTCACTATGGGATGTATAGTGCGACCTTCAGGAGAACTCCTCCAGACTGAAAGTCTGGGGCAGTCTACTGCTATGGTAACAAGCCGGAGTGCATTTTTAACGGGGGTGAAATGGAGGAAAGAAGGTGTCGATTGGTTGAGACAAAACTATTCACCCCACACCCCTATTCTAAGTGGCCTTTCCTCGAAACCATAGTACCCGCCATAACGCGAGACGGGTGTCTGGAAGAGTTCTCCTGAAAGCCGCACTATAATTCATTCTTATCCCTTCTTGTTATTTATAATAATACCTGATGTGGGATGTATCGTAATTCATTCTTATCCCTTCTCTTTATTCAATGTACTGTTTGATGTAATTCATTCTTACCCTTCCTATTTATTCAAAATAGTGCCTGCTAGGGGATGCAATTCTTTCTTATCCCTTTTATTTATTTAAAAATAACAATCAATGAGGGATTTAGTCTTTCTTATCCCTTCTCTTTATCCAAAATACTGTTTTGTGGGATGTAATTCATTCTTACCCTTCCTATTTATTCAAAATAGTGGGATACAATTCTTTCTTAACCCTTTTCTTCATTCAGAATAGTGCCCGCTGTGGGATATAATTCTTTTTTATGGCTTTTATTTATTTAGAATATGTTACATGGCTTGTATGTTCTTACTTATTTTCTCCATTTTTTTTTATAACTCTCTTAAACCACAATTTTTATTAAGAATAAAATATACTGCTTGTTTGAAAAAATCCTTTTATTCATTCCATCTGCTCTTTCGGATTATATCATAGGGCCTGTTGTGTGACTTTCCTTTCCTTTTTTATTTATTCTTTTTTTAGAATTTGTTTCATTTAAAATACATCGCATTATTTTTTATTTAGAATGTAACATATGTGTGAAGTAATTCTTTTTAATTTATTCTTTTTCATTAGACTATGTTACAGTGTCTGTTGTGAGGCGCTATTATTTTTCTTGTTACTTAGAATGTTTCGATTTAGAATTTTTTTAATTTTTATTTAGAATATATTACAGTATTTGTTATGTGACGTGATTCCTTATCATCCATTCTTTTCATTCACGGTGAACTGCTTGTAATTCATTGTAAATGCTTGTTATATGACTGATTAATTTTTCATTGGAATTTTTTTTGTTTATATTATGAAAAATTAAATTTCTCAAAATTCTCACAGCTTTCAATAAACTTTTCTGCGTAATAATTTTCAACCCTAAAAGGGACTTGGTGCATGATATTTTTTAAATAATAGCGTAGAAAAAAAACGGGCTTGAAAATTTGAAAATTGTGCCAAAAATGTACCATTAACAATGAGATTGTTCTCCTTGGTTTGAATTATATATTTTCAGAAATAAATTAGAAGTAACACTTTCTGAGAAAGACTTATTTTGAAGCAATAATTACTCATTGGGCATTATTTGAGTGCAATGTTTCTTAACATTTTTTTTCAAGAAAGAAAATACCAGTTCACTGATTCACAATACTTTAGCATTAAGACTAATTCAACATTTTCAAAGAAACCTTATAGTGAGCAGCGTTTCAAAATTTACTCTAGAAAAACAAAATTTAATGAGTTTAATAAGCATTTTAAGCGAAAAATGAAATCTCTTTGAAATAATTACAACACCTTAATTCATTTGCTATATAATGCTGTAAATAAAGTTATTGAAACGTATCTTCCGCATTTTACAAATGTTAAAATCACTTTAGAAAACTTAAGTACTATCATTTAAGTAATCTCTTTCTTTATCGTTGTAATGACCCTATTGAAGCTACATATTCGCTTGTATATCATATTCTTAAGTTCCTCAGGGTTAAGTATGAAAAAAAAATTAGGTCACTTCAATGGAAATCACTTTAAAGAAGCGGAAAGGTTTTTGGGTATACTTAGGTTCCCATGAAAATTTATGGAAATGAGTTTCATAAAATCGTAATAGTATGCATTTCCTTTAAGGATTATTCAGAATTAAATCTCTTAAAGATTTAAATGAGAATAATTCCACACCTCAAATCACCATTTTAAATAATATTTAGTATAATAAAATACAACAGACAGAAAATTCCCATTGTTTATTGTTTTAATAAAAAAAATATTATTTAATATAGACAGACATTCAAGGAATGTCAGTCTCTCATTTGAATCCAAAGTTTCAATTACCATTTCCTAGTTATTATTATTATTGTTCTAAATGTCCTTGCGATCAATTTAAGACCAAACTTGTTCAATTCTGATCTGTGGCTCGGTTTGAATTTTTTAATTCGATACATGTTTGCAATAAATTAAGAATCAAATTTACTTCATTCTCATTTATGTTTGGTTTATTCTTTTTAATTCTACACATTCTCTGCGATTAATTTAAGAAAAATTCTCTTAAGAATGAGCAGTGTATTGAGTTTTTTTAAAATTTTACCTGTGTGCTATGATCAATTAAAGACCAAATTGAGTTAATTCGGATCATTGGTTTCGTTTGTTTTCTTTTTTAATACACCACATATTTATGGTTCATTTAGGACCGAATTTATTCTGATTGGTGATTGGAATTTTTTTCAATTCCACATCTGTTCTGTTTTTAATTTAGATCAAATTCGCTTAACTATGATCCTATGGTTTCGTTTTCATTTTCATTATTTTGCATGTGTGCGCGAACAGTTTAAGACAAAGTATAGTTTGCAAAAATTTAATTTGCTAAAATAATAAAACAACTTTTTATGTATTCTTAAACTACACATTTATAATAAAGGCGTTTTTACTGCAGATTTTCAGACTTTTTTTGTTTACGTCTATAGTTCATAAAAATAAATAAATAGAAACGAAAAGAAGGGGTAGACAGAGAAAGGGGAACTTGTGTTTATTTAATAATATATTTGTATTGTGCAGTTAAAGCATTAATATATTTATACAGTAAAAATTTATTAATTATATTCTAAAAAATATCTATCAATAACATATTTATACTAAAAAGGTATCAATTACATCCTTAAAAGAAAAATTTAAATTTTCTTCATCGTATCGTAATGTATGATAGCGTAGCACTCATCTTCTTAGAAAATGGTACTTATTTTTATTTAATAATATATTTGTATTGTGCAGTTAAAGCATTAATATATTTATACAGTAAAAATTTATTAATTATATTCTAAAAAATATCTATCAATAACATATTTATACTAAAAAGGTATCAATTACATCCTTAAAAGAAAAATTTAAATTTTCTTCATCGTATCGTAATGTATGATAGCGTAGCACTCATCTTCTTAGAAAATGGTACTTATTTTTATTTAATAATATATTTGTATTGTGCAGTTAAAGCATTAATATATTTATACAGTAAAAATTTATTAATTATATTCTAAAAAATATCTATCAATAACATATTTATACTAAAAAGGTATCAATTACATCCTTAAAAGAAAAATTTAAATTTTCTTCATCGTATCGTAATGTATGATAGCGTAGCACTCATCTTCTTAGAAAATGGTACTTATTTTTATTTAATAATATATTTGTATTGTGCAGTTAAAGCATTAATATATTTATACAGTAAAAATTTATTAATTATATTCTAAAAAATATCTATCAATAACATATTTATACTAAAAAGGTATCAATTACATCCTTAAAAGAAAAATTTAAATTTTCTTCATCGTATCGTAATGTATGATAGCGTAGCACTCATCTTCTTAGAAAATGGTACTTATTTTTATTTAATAATATATTTGTATTGTGCAGTTAAAGCATTAATATATTTATACAGTAAAAATTTATTAATTATATTCTAAAAAATATCTATCAATAACATATTTATACTAAAAAGGTATCAATTACATCCTTAAAAGAAAAATTTAAATTTTCTTCATCGTATCGTAATGTATGATAGCGTAGCACTCATCTTCTTAGAAAATGGTACTTATTTTTATTTAATAATATATTTGTATTGTGCAGTTAAAGCATTAATATATTTATACAGTAAAAATTTATTAATTATATTCTAAAAAATATCTATCAATAACATATTTATACTAAAAAGGTATCAATTACATCCTTAAAAGAAAAATTTAAATTTTCTTCATCGTATCGTAATGTATGATAGCGTAGCACTCATCTTCTTAGAAAATGGTACTTATTTTTATTTAATAATATATTTGTATTGTGCAGTTAAAGCATTAATATATTTATGCAGTAAAAATTTATTAATTATATTCTAAAAAATATCAATCAATAACATATTTATACTAAAAAGGTATCAATTACATCCTTAAAAGAAAAATTTAAATTTTCTTCATCGTATCGTAATGTATGATAGCGTAGCACTCATCTTCTTAGAAAATGGTACTTATTTTTATTTAATAATATATTTGTACTGTGCAGTTAAAGCATTAATATATTTATACAGTAAAAATTTATTAATTATATTCTAAAAATATATATTTATAATATATTTATACAAAAATATTAATTATATTAAAAAAAAATTTTGCCTCTACGTATCATAATGTATGTTAGAGTACCACTTCTCTTCTTAGAAAGGAAAAATTTTATTTATTTAGTAATATACTTATAGAGTACAGTTAAAGCATAAAAAAATTTATGCAGTAAAATTTCTTGATCAAATTCTAAAGAATATTTATTAATAACATATTTGTAAAAAAAATATTAATTATTTAAAAAAAAAATCCTTATCGCATCATAATGTATGATAGCATACCACTCATCTTCTAAGAAAGGGGAACTTGTGTTTATTTTTCTTCCTTGATCTCTGAACTCATTTTTTTTTATGAAGAATAAAAAATTCATAGGAAAAAGCTCGACATTGTTGTTATTTTTCTTCTTCTTCTGACCTTGATTACGTTGGCCTGGCACATAAGATGGTAAAAGCAGGAAAGTGGCACACTCAAATAACTTCACTAGCATGCTTCGAATGAAGAAAACCCTATCTATTTAGGGTACAGGTCAGCTTAATTCATATTCATCACTTTTCTTCTTCATTTTATGCATTCAAACTGCATTTAGAAGCATGCTTGTAAAATGGTCATCTGTGGAAAATAACATTGAATTGGGTCCCGGCTTGAAGCATTGGTTTCATTTTCAAATACCGAATCAACTTGCTTAGCTTTGCCAGGCTTTTATTGTGTTCTTATTGTTTCTGTTTTGTGGATGTGGTAATGGATCCTTGCCATCAACATTTTACCACTTTCCAATCAACTAGAGCACTTAAAATTATACTGAAGCTCCAAGCCCGATGAAAATGCGAGTTTTAATTATTTCTTGACATTATAACATAGGTCAATAAATAATTAAAATATCGTATCATATTCTAAAATATCGTTAAATGAAAGACATTAAATGCCAATTGGAATTTAATGTCTTTTATTTATTTACTTACGAGCACTTTCCGACTAGCTAGTATGATAACGTTTTTTTAATTGATACTCTAAGCTCGAAGACCTTCAAAAAAATTTTCAGGAGGTGCAAACAGGAAAATATTTATCGAAATAACACAAAAAAAAAACTCTTTAGAAACTTATATATTTTTTTTTTTTGTTTTGTGGGTATAGTTTTACGTGTGCGTTACAGAAATTTTCCCTAATTCAGTAATTTAATTAAATGTACTATGTAGTTTCATTAAATGTACAATCTATGGAGAAAAAAACCTTACTTAAGTTGAAACATTAAACATTATTATTTTTTAAACAAAAATTAAAATATATAAAAACATTATTACTTTTTTTAAACATAAAAAAAAAATAAATAATATCATGTTCCATTTTATTACGTGTGCTCAACAGAAGATTCCAGGATTCCAGATACTCCAGGAAAGTGAAGATTCCAGACAACTGAAAATAAATGTTCTGAATTAAAGTTACTGCAGGTGGTATAGTTGTTTCGTTTACGGAAATATACTTTATTTAATGTATGACAAAATTCCAAAAATAGCAACAAAAAAAAATCGAGGCGGCTGTAAAAAATTTTCAAGATTTTTAAAGTTATTCTTAATTTGTTTCATTAATTTCTGAGAAAAACAAAAACGAAGTAGCATTTTTAAATTTGTTCATTTCTCGAAAGATTTTGTACAAATTTTTGATGTTGTTATCTAATCATATGTAGTTAAAGTATTTTAGCCATGTTAATATCTTATTTCCAATGTCCAGTTATTTTAATTTTTTATGTTTACTTTTTAAAACAACTTTTCAAATTACTTTAAAATTCTAAATTTGCTGTTTTTTGACAATTTAATTATTGTATATGAAAATTAACTGTAAATAATTAGTGAAAAAAAAAACAACGACGCTATTATTCTATTCAACATGATAAAATACGTGACATGATGTTTGTACATTGAAATATATTATAATAATAAAGAATTAAAAAAATAATTTGTCATAGCCTACGATGAAAAGCAGATAAACCATGGCATAATATGATATCATGTTGTGAGGTTTATTTACATAAGGTTAAATTTTATGCTATGCAAAAAACGAAACTGAAAATTCCTTTCATCGTAAAAACTGAGTGCAGTTTTTTATTGTTTGAAGGGAATTTAACCGATCCTCCTAATCTAAATATCGTTATCACGTTAAAAAATCTTTTTTTTAAAAAAAGTCTCAGAATTAAAATGAAATGAGGATAGTATTTAACTCAAAACTTAATTCATAGATGACGCTTGTAGAAAATAAAAGTTTCACTTTTTCGAAAACACTAAATATTTGAAAGTATGTCACAGCGCCATCTTGTTATGAGGACTAAAAGGAAATTTTTTTCGTGCATATTTTTTTCTCAAAATAAATATTCTGATCATTTTATTTTGAAAAATAATTATGAATCAAATTAATTTAATAAATGCATGCAAATATGCATGTTTGAATAGTAATATGTAATTTTTAACGCAACGCATTTGTATAAAATACTAAATAGTATAAAAAAAAGGGTCGATTTGTGCATAATTTTTTTGAAGGTAATAGCATAAAAAACCAATACAAAATGTGTTTATTTTTTATTTATTTTTATTTTTTAAGTAAAATATCGAAATATTAATTTAAGAAAACAATAAAAGTTTCTTATTTAAATAAAATTTGCAACATTATTTACAAAATTACAAGAAACGAATTATAGTGAACTCCCAGGAGACTAAAAATCAATTTAATGTAAGAGTCCATTCTATTTATTGTTATAACTATGTATAGGTATGCTGTAGCATTTAAAATGCATAACATGTTATTATTGTAATTGCAAATTATATAAATTTCTGAATAATTTAAATTTAATCAATTTCAACTTCAGTATGTTTCGTAGCAAGAAATTTAAAAATGCAGCAAATATAACTTGCTCCGCTTAAGACAAATAAATTCCTAGTCACACATTTTCCTAATTTTCCTATATATAAATATATATAGATGACAGCAGTTAATAAACAGTTTTTCTCATGGTTAACAGTTTGAATAATTTGATTTTTCGATTTTTAAAGATATTTTTTAATCATGGTTTGATTAAAACAAATGTGATTCTAGATTTATTTTAAAACTCTCTACACAAGATATTTATAATACATGGTTACGACTTAACTTAATTTTTCCTCAGGAAAACTTATAAACTTGCTGTAATTTATTAAAGAACGCTATCAAATATATAGAATATTATAACATGTTAATTTATGAGGAATTTGTTATACTTATACTAAAGAAGACTAATTGTGCAATTCTTGATATACATTTTTTAATTCAAAACTCTATCTGTACTTCGTCTAAATTTTTAGGATGAATGTTTATTATTTTATGCTAAAGACATAATTCTGATTATGTTTATAACAATTGATTAAAAAATCAAATTCATTGTAGCCCCTGAAAAAAAAAATTTTTTTTTTGGTGTTGATTGGGAAAAGTTCTGCACTACTCAATGAAAGACAAAAAGTTTTTATTTCAATCATTTTGCTTTCGATCTCGTATTCATCCAATTATTGTTTAGAACAACTGGCATAAAAAATTCACGATCAGAAAAAATGTCTATGAAATGCAATATAGCGATGGCTTTAAATGTTAAGCTTTTGTCTCAAATAACTGAAAATGTTAATTTATCTTATTAAAAAGAAAAAAAAAAATAAATAAATAAAAAAAAATTCTCGTTTCCCTGCACAGACGCTATTTACGTAAAGAAACTATTTTACAGGGGAAGACACGGTACAATATAAGTTGATTCGCTAAAATGATAGTTAAAATTTTGGTTCTGAATATCTCAAAATTTCTATGATTGCTTGAAGTTACTGGTCTATTTTTGCTATTATTGCTGAGTCGATTTTTGCTGATGCGATTTTTGTCTTTTGTATTTTTATACATTTAAAAAATATTTAAATATATTGTATAACCTTTTTATTTGCCAGTTAAAAGTATGGTATTTAAATATTGTATAGTGAAATAACCTCTAGGAAAGAACTCAGTAAGAAAATTTACAGTACCTCAATTAAAATTTCGTCAGTTTATTGGTGATATAAAAGATGGGCATCCGTTTTATAGTCAATTTGAATTAAGACTTAGATGATAGTATTGCGCTCGAAGATAAATTTATGTACTTAATGTAGACAACTATCAAGTTTCATAGTCAGAGAAGTTGAAAATTTTCTGCCAACTTGCGCCAACTACGTTAAAGTTATGGAAAGTGAAGAGACGATCTTTTAGTAAAATTTTTCGCACGCGAAGTATTACATTTGATTATTTCTGTACAAGGCAAAGGAAATTTTTCTTTAGCATCATTGTATGATGAACTAGAATCTTATTAACAAACTTAGGAGATTTTGGAAGCTACAATTGATAGGTGTGATTCAATTTTGTACCCCTAACTAAATCTTGTTTCGTTGAAGAATTTCTGAAAGGAGCACAATATAGGACATTTATTTCTTTTTCAATTAAAAATGATTAAATAATTTGATGGAATTTGTTAAATTTGACGTAGAAATTGAGCAGAAAATAAATTTGGTGATTGCGGTATTAGGACCATAAAAAGTGATGGTACTAAATTTAGTAGCAGCGAAAAAAATTTTAAATTTTCAACGAATGGAATCCTGTCATCGTCAGAACTATATTCAAATCCATCTCATACCACGAAACTTTATTTATTTATTTATTTTGGTTCAGATAAAAGTGCAAGTATTGATTGTCTTAACGTTCAAAAAGTAAGATGCAATGATGCAAGGAAAAATAACAGAAAGAAGAGCTAAGTAAGAAGCATTTAAAAAAAGAAACAGAATGAATTCATTGAATATTTTCTTGAGAAAACTGATATACATAAAAAAATTGTCGTTGTTTTTAACACTAATATTAATGAAACTATTTTTCCATCTTTTCCTTAGCTTAAAACTTTATTATGATTAATTCTGCTCTTTTGTTTCATACATCGATTAAAGTACTTGTAAGATAGCTTTTTCCTTTTTATAGTAGCAATTTTAATTTTGTAATTTTTTTCTTCAAAAATCTAATTTTATTTAGCTTTTTTCATTATTTCAAAAACAAAACGAATATCAAATGCACCTGAAAAAGTGGAAATAAAATTCATTAAGTTTTTTTCCTTATCTTTATTTTAAGGAAGTAAAACTAGTCTGAAAAAGTCTGCTTGTTTTTTTGTAAATTAGTAGAAACGAAATCCACTTTCATCTCATCCGCAGCAATTTCAGTTTATAACATTTTGAAAATTGTTTTAAGAGGAATTCGTTTTTGGCAACATAAATTATCTTGACCATTTCCAAAGAACACGAAAAAACTTTCCTCAAATTCAAATGTTTGTTCTCGTTTGTATCCGTTGCCAAATTTCTGAGAATGTACTGAGCTAGTTTGGAAACTAGATGTCTGCGTGATTTTTTTGTAAAACTTTTTTTTATTCCACTTTATAGTTCCTTGATAAAACAATGTTTTTATGTTATTTGGGTACCACGTGATGCTTTGCAAAAGGCATCGAACTTCATTAATGCGTAATTAATGCCTCAGTCGACTATTTTATTTTTATATTTGTGAACCTTTATTTTTATAACTTTTACTTTATTCACCTTATTCCGGACTGCATTTCATGTTCTCCTGGGTAGGGGGCAGTATTAGGTTGTCTCCGGTAAAAGATTCGGGTATAAAGAAAATAGAAGAATTTTAGCTTGTGTAAACTAAATTGCGTAAATCCACATCTCAATGATCAGGTAACTGCATATCAATGTAGGATAATTTTCCAAAGTACTTTTTTTCATACCTTAATCTGATAATTTAAAATTTGAAGAACACATTTCTTCTCAAGAACACGACAAAAAAAAATTAAATTCAGAACAACTGGGTACTTGCACTTCAAGAAGAAGATCTCCCATACCCATACATGTGACCTATGACGTCAGCGCCAGCTGATCTTTATCAGTAAAATGGCGTATTAAAGTTGAGCTAAGTTTCTCTACATAAGTTAAAATGCTAATCAACCATAAGTAAATTAAAAACAGAGCCGTATCGCTCTTTGAATTAGTTGAAATATAATTCTTTCACTTCTACTTCTTTTACTTAACTTAGATTTATTATTTATTTATGTATTTCATTGTAAATGTGATATATTTTTGTTTTGTGTACCTTGCAACTTCGATGCACAATTAGTTTATTTATGCTCTAAATGGCCTGTCTTTGTGTTAAGTCACTGTGCAAATATATAGTGATAGAATTAAAATTTTTGAGAAAGAATCCTTAGGAAAGAATTTAGAATGTGTCATGTAAGAGAATTAATACTTGACTGGCTTAGCTTACTCGAAATAGAAGGGAATGAACAGTTGCTAACGTAAACAAATACTACATTTCAACAACCAATCAGAATTGAGATAACCACTCTACGTGACTTGCAGGTATCTCCCTGAGTTATTCCGAGTATATATACAAACAAACCTGGAACGCCACAAAAATAGTCACATCAATGCTATGACGTCAGAAGAGGACCTCAAGACTTCCAGACGCATAGTTTTTTTTTTTTTTTAGGATAGATGGAGAAATTCACAAAAATAAATTTTATTTAAATTCAAAAAATAACTTTATTTTAATTCCCTAAAATAAAATGAAATATACAGAAAAATACAATAAGGAAATATACAGAGAAATACAATAATGAATACATTAATATTTTATACAGCATTAATGAAATTGTTTTTTTTTTCAATTATTGAAAACAAATTTGTTGTAGAATACAAACATCATCACATAATTAATACTTGAAATTATTTTGGAGGAGGGAGTTTTCCTGGAAGAAACGGTTTTAACTGCGATGAGTGTATGTTTGATTCTTAAAAAATTAAAAGTTAATGAAGGTACGGTAACTTTTGTTATATACACTAGGGGACTAAGCGCCCTTCTGGCCGACGCTCATCAACCCCGATGATTTCTTCTCAATAATTGCTGTTTCAGTAAAACAGTAATTGTTGTTGCAATAAAACAGTTGAAATTATTCAACTAAAAATATATGTACTAAAAAAACACTTCTGTCTCCACTTTCCACGTTCAAATATTTCCTTTATAAAACTATTAAGATCTATAAGTGAACATAAATCATTTTTCTAAGTAATCCTTTTTTTAAATAACATTTAAAATTAAAAGTATATTGTTAAAACAAATTTGGTGAGTTCACAGCTATAATTTAATATTCTTGCTTACCAAATGAACAGATGTATATTTTAAATATAATTTTTTCATTCATCACTTTGTGCGTGAAGCTGAAAGTTAAATTCTAAATCATTCATTGAATCTCCTTAGCAGTAGTTCGTAAGAGTATATTAATGTAATTTGCACCAAAAAATAGTAATTGTAAAACGGTTAATAAGATGAGACACCGATTGAAATAACTTTATCTTAAAACTTAACGTAGAATTACGTTATTCTAATAATCATAATAATGCGCACAATCTATAAATTCCTAATTCAGAAAAAAAAATCCAAATCTTAATAACTGTACTCCTTTAAATTTTGGGATGAAAAATTATACATAGGAAAACATCCTTTATGACTTATATCAATTCTATGCTGATAGCAACCAAACCATTAAGAAAATTAATTTTGGAAAACTAGATCCTACCACATGATTTTCCAGCCAATAAAAATGCGCCGACAGCAATGGAAAATTGCGCCACCATCATTTGATTTTCATATGTAGTTAGATTTGCCGAAATTAAGTTATCAAAGTTTTGGTATATAGGAACAAAACGCCTGTTAACTTATTTACATCTTTACGCGAAGTGTTATTATGTAATAAAAGTTCTGATATTGAATAAATTTTATAATTTACACTTCATAATTGTTATCTTTTGAGAGGCAGGTTTGCTGGAAAAAAATCTGTTTTGCTTATGTAATTAGCATTGTTTGGAGTACACTATTAAGATACATGGGTCCAGATATTAACATACATCATTGCATTTCGGACGCATTGGATAGGTTAGTGGGTTTTCCAGTGCTGCCAGCTACTACGCTTTTTGCATAATATTTTATTGAAATGGTAGCCAATTAGAAACTAATGCTTGCAGACCTTTTGGTAACGTCTCACCACGAGCATTTTAAAGTCTTAAAACGGGATTGCTGAAACAAAGTGACTTTTCTTATAAGCTTTTCAATAATATACAAGTAGTGGTATGAAAAATTGCTTTAAATGTAAGCATAAACTTAGCTAACACTGGAATACATTTTTCCAAAAAGCGTAGAAAGTTGGCAGATCTGGTTTTCTAACAAATGACTTAGAAAAAAATCCCATAGTAAGCATGATCGGGCCACATAAGACCAGATATTGAGGAACATCAATGCATTTTAAATTCCGTAGACGAAATCGAACCTGAAGAATCATTCGATTTGTTCTCTACTAGGTACGCATGGTTGACTAGCGACATCAGTGAGTTTATTTTATAATTTCTTGGCAAAGTTAAAGCTTCATAAAAATATCCATTTACGGAAGGTTGAAGCCACTTAGATGTACTGAAAGGAGTTGCTTTGCTTGCATCTTTATCCTCCATCGATCCCGACATCAATGAAGATTTATCCAGTTCGAATTTTGTATTGTGATTTAAATCATTTGATACATTTGGTGATGGAAAGTAAGGTAAATTTTTGAAACCATGACTGTGAGGAGAATGCTTATCTGGTAATGATTCAATTTTATAATTCTTTGGCAAAGTTAGATTCTTCTGACTATTGAAACGTTGGACTGATCCAGCTGAACAAAGTCGAACTGATTTGTTTGAATGATCGACGTTTATTGTTGATTCCGACCCTGATGAGAATCCATGCACAGCAGATGTGGTGAACTGCGACATATCTGAATCATTTGGTTCATTTACTGATGGAAAATAATCCGAGTCGTTAGTAATATGGTTGGTTAAAAGTGTTTTATGTGGCGTTGAATCATCGATTTTGTAGTTCCTTGGCAAGGTTAGGTTCTTATGATATTTTGACTGGCATATGGATGACTGCAATGATTGAGTCGAGTAAGGTATAGTTGTGTTTGAATAATCATTCATCACTGATTCTGACATTGATGAGCATCTACGCACATCAGATGTGGTGAATTGCGACATATCTGAATCATTTGATACATTTAATGAATGAAAATAGCCTGAATCATTGGTAATATCATTGGTTAAAACTGTTTTGTTTGGTGTTGAATCGGTTTTGTAATTCCTTGGCAAGGTTAAGTTTTTATGATATTTGGACTGGCATATGGATGACTGCAATGATTGAGCTGAGTGAGGTATCGATGTGTTTGAATCATCATTCATCTTTGATGAGCATGTATGCACCTTGGAATCGGTAAACTGGGGCAGATCACCTAAATCATTTGATAATGGAATGTTAGGTAAACCATTCGTAACATGTTTGTCTGAATTTGTTTTATTTGGTGTTGAATCAATTTTATAGTTTCTTGGTAAAGTTAGATTCTTCTGATACCTAGTTTGTCTCATGGGAGACTGATACCATTGAGCCGAATTTATTAAATTTGTTTTGCTCGAATCGTCATTTACAATCGATTCCGGTACAGATAAGCAACTGCGAGTATCGGAAACTGTAAATTGAGACATATTACCTGAATCACTTGACGCAGTTGCAATTGGAAAATAAAAGGAATCATTGGTAACATCTGGTAATGCATATGACGTTGTATCAATTTTATAATTCCTTGGTAAAGTTAGATTCTTTTGAGATTTTGTCTCCTTGGTTGAAGGCTGAAATGATTGAGGTGAGTTCGATGGGAACGTTTTGCTTGATTCGCTAATCACTGTTAATTTCGATATTGATGAGCAACGTTGCATCGCGAATGCGCTCATATCAGGGGAATCTGCAGAATTTCTGGGGAAATATGCAGATGAAGAACATGGCAGATAATTGGTACTATAGTTAAAATGTGCTGGATAAGGGTTGTCAGTTTGTGGAAAGGTTGCTTGTTCTTGGAGACTGTATGTTGATAGAAAATGTTTAGGAGAATGAACAGGAGATTCCGTGCTTGGTGAATCTGGTTTCTCGTTCACAAAGTTGCTAAGTAAAATTCCACCAGAGGTATTTCTATCGCGAGCGAAATTGAGCACATCCATTAGCCATCTCATGGATCTCCAAGTAGTGTCCACTTGAGTTTGAAACTGCTGCAGTTGTTTTAATCTAGATTTTGCAGAGGCTACTTCTGTCACGGAAAACGCCTAAAAAAGTACAAATTGATAAACTGAAAGATTTTTTTAAACCACAATTTCATAATATTAAAAAAAAAAATAAATAAAAGCAGTGGATACTCAGTGGAACAATTTTTTTTTTTTCTGTTGCATTATATTTTCTTACAGATCTTCGATATTTTTGCATCACTGATTTCAAATCTTCAAGCTACATGTTTTTTTGTGGCATTTTAGGTCTATTTCTTGTAGAAATGTATAAGTTTAAAAATGATTTATATAACAGGCAGTCGCATAAATCTTGTAACAGGCTTCTAGGTTAGTCAGGTCACCTTATTACTTAAAATTGCATAGAAACCCATGCCCGAAAATCTCGTCAGATGTTGCTAGCAACGCTTCCCTTTTATGAATTGTTTCTTCGTGTGCTTCAGAATAGGTCGTAATAGGAAAGCGCTCTAAGTGAAGTACTACGACTTTTCTGGACATGGATTCCAATGCAGATAATGTTCCCTAACTCTAACTAAAAGTTCGTTGCAACTTTTATCCAATCCCCTGTTACATACAGGGGCCCCCATCAGGGGGGAAGGTGGGCGCACGATGCGCCCACTTAAAGTTTGGGGGGAATTTTTACACTAAATAAAACGAATAGTTTGGGGGGGAATTTAGACGAGAGAATTTTTTTTTCTTAAGTACATAAATAAAAGGAGCATTGTCATATTATGAGTAGAACGCAAGCAAAGTAGTACTATTTCGAACAAGCTAACATGGAAGGGAGAAGTTAGCAAATTTTTTGGGGGGGGGGGGTGAGTGCGCCCAAGAGCTTGGGGAGATGGGGGCGACTGGTTATATATTACCTTTTTGAAATTGTACATTTTGTTAAAAAATAGACTAAAATATTCATAAAAAATCTGTAGCGTTTAGAGCATACCTAATTTCAGATTTAATCAAGAACACGAATTAATCAAGATCAAATATTTGTATTAAGTTCTTATTAAAAACTGAAACAAAAATAAAAAAAAAATACAAAAGGCAAAGTTTTTTTTTTCCTTTTATTTTTTTTAAAATAGTTATAAAAAATGATAATATTATTTCGAACATGAATTTTTAGTAAACTATGTTCTTTTAAATTTATTTTTAGGATTATAAAATGTTTTTGTTTTTTTCTTTATTGAAAATACTTATAGTATTGCGGTAACGCTAAAATCTTAAAAACTATGAAATTTTTATAAAAATATTTTTAAAAAATGTAATACGTTTTCATTTGGATGGTAAAAAATAAATTTTTTAGCACAATTAAGAAGAGTTATAAGGCTTAATTTCCGTTGTCCCCTCCCCCAATTTAAAATTGACCTTGCATGTTGAGAGGAAACTCTGTATTTCTCCTCCCTTTCTTTGATCTTTCTTGTCATTTATAGAAGTGCAAGAATAATTTTATTCCCTTTTGATAGAGTTATAGCATTTCTTTTTTAGTTCCTGAGGAAATCCTGAAATTTCAAAGATTTTGCATCATTTGCTTCCCATGCATAAAAAATAATTTTTTATTTATCTGTATTAGGTTTAATTAAAAGTTAAAATTTCAATATTGAAGCTCAATTTTCAATATGGCAAAATGGAACTAATTCTAATAAGTTTAGGATAAAATTTTAAAGTAATTTTGGTATTTGTGAAATTTGCTTCAATACTATGAAATTTTTTAATCATGCTTATTATGATAAAAAAAAATATCCATCTAAAAAAAAAAAAAAAATAGAAATCGTAAGCTGAATCTGTATGGTATTTTTAATGATCTTAACATTGATACCTATTTCGATACAAATATTTTTTAAATCAGCTTCAAGTTATTATCTGGCAGCACCAAATATTTTAAGTTGAGAATAAACAAATTCAGGAAATTATTCATTCTATTTAAAATAAATTACGATTGCGCTTTTTTCTTGATTAATTTTGAATTATACGTAAGTATTTTCTTTCAAAATCATATAATTTTTTCTACTGGTGCTGCCATCTAGTGAACACAAGAAAATACTATTTAAAACTTGCTTTTTTTTTTTTGCACGACTAACAGCATAATGTTAAACTGTAAAGCAAACGGTAAAGGTAATTACTATTGATGGTACAAAGTAACTAGCTGCTGGATTTTCAAAACACAAATATTAAAGATTTAAATTTCTCTATTTTTTGTCTAATTTTTTTTTATGAAGAACACTGGCGATGAAGGAAATATATCTTTTTTATTTACATCAGATTTTGTACTTGTCTAAAATTAGTTATTTGCGGCTACTAAATATTTTTTTGTGAATAATATAAATAATGCCTTAAATATAAGAAGAACTGAAATTTTATGTTAGAAAAAAAAAATAAAATGAAGAAAAATTACTTTATTACAGTTAAAGATAGAATAAAGTCAATAGTTAAAATTCTGCTCTAGTAAAAATTATAAAAGAATTTTTTTTTTCATCTGACTGTATATATGAAAATTTTTTTAAAATAAGGAGCAAATTAAATAAAGCTCTATTAAGCTTATCAGACAAACAATGACGTTACGCGTTTTAGAACTATTTTAGGCAAAATGTTTTTTTTTTTTTTTCTCTCTTTTTTTTTCACTTTAACTGAAATAAATATTTTAGTAGCTTAAAATACTTTAGATTATAAATTCAAAACATAAAATATTTTTCTTCGTTATATTATTATTATTATTATTATCTTTATTTCATTTTATTTTAACTATTGAGAAAATCAAAAAACAATAATTTATAAAAGAAAAATTCGTCCAAAAATTATAAAATCCTTAAAAATCAAAAGAAAACTTGTATATTATTATTATAGGACGTATTAAATTACTAATTCAAATTAAATAAAACTAATTAAAATCAATTACAATTAATTAAATTAATTACGTTTAATTAGATTAATTTTAATTAATTACAATTAATTGCAATTGATCTTAATTACAATTAATCAATAATCATTGATTAATTACAATTAATCATAAATAATTACAATTACTTACAATAAATTACAATTAATTAAATGTAATTAAAATTAACTAACATTATTAAAATAAAATAAAATAATTAAAATTAGTTAAATTAAATTAAAATACTTCTCGAAGGACGTGCTGGGCATTGGTTGTATTTATTTCCAACAGTGACGAAACACGGGAATACCTTGATATGAATTTAGGTTGATAAGTACTCATATGAACTGCAAACAAAGAAAACAATATTATTGCTAAATATTAATTGAGAATTAAAGATGGTAGAAATTAAATTAAATTATGTAATTGAAAAAATATATTGACGAGTAATATGTCAAAGAGATTCATTTAAATGTTCAAAGATACACGAGGAGTGAAAAAAATATTAAAAAATAATGAAAATCAGGAGAAGCATATTTGCATATGTATAGAGGACATCATCAGTATATATCAGTAAATATATTCAATATTCAATATAGTATCAGTATTCAATATATTCAATATAGTATCAGTATTCAATATCGTAGTTGTTCCTATGATCAGTCTTCTTATCATTGGCACTGCTACGACATTTATCATAAAAGTTGAATTAAAGCTATTGTACAAGTTGATATTTATTATAGACAATGAATTGCCGACTCTTGCAAAACTTAAATTACATAATGCGATTATCTAATTAATAATTACGTGTAATTAAAAATTTTAATTAAGCACTATTAAAAATGTTTAATTGAATTGAATTGAAATGTCAAATTGAATTGGCTATAATTTTAAAGATAAACTTATGATAATTGTATACAAAAAAATTTAAACAAATGAAGAATCGGACAAGAAGTTGCTTTCTATTTTAAAAGTTACTTAGAAACTTTTTATATTTATTTCCTGTTTCTGTTTATTTATTAAAAATTGAAAAAAAATTTTATCAAAAAAAATAAAATAAAAATATTGATCATGTCCGATAATTTTCTTCTATTCTCTACTATTGTTAAACTATGTAACAATACTTGACAAGAGTTAAATCTTACTTTTTTTTAACACAATAATAATAGTAGTATTGAATTATAATAATGGAATATCAGACTAAGTCTACTAGCTTTCTGTTTAAAGTAAAAGTTATTTGAGTTCGAATGACAAAATAAATGATCAACGGTATGTCGGAAATTCAAATATCTAATAGCAAATTCAGCAAACTGCCCTAGAAGTATTAAAATATGTAAATAATTATTATTACGTTACGTTGAGCTGTAAAACAATCAGCGAAGTTCACAATGACCGTCCTTATCATATAACTACAACTTTTATAAAGGAAGAAAAAAGTATACACTAATAATATTTAAGCGAAAAAAAAGCAAAAACTTTAACATTGTACAAAATTGGTTTTCAAAAAGGTGGAAAAGCACAATAATATATAACTTGTTTGCAAGCAGAAGAAAACTATGATGAATAGGACAACGATCATTGTCAACATTTAAGTTTCAACTGCAATCAAACTGGTTTTATGTTTGTACACCTACCTTCTCAGCAGTGATGTTTCAGATTTTGATAGCGATTTCAATTTTTTCATCATTTATTTGGTGACACCCAATGTACAGATGTATTTTTGGCTATACTTTTGACAAAGGTTTAGAAAATATACATTAAAAGTGGGCCTTATGGAACACCCTTAACATTAAAATATTTAGAAAGTTTTGAAGGAATATTGAAGCAGATCACATTTAAATTCCGGTTACTTCTATTTAATTACATAAGTGACCTTCTATAATTTAAACAGAAACTTTCCGGTTTTTCCACTAAAAGCCATTTCTACATGAGATTTCACCTCAATCTAAGAGTTGAAGCACTTTGCATTACGAAATTTGAGTCAGTTCTGAAAGTTTTACATCACGAAATATTTAGTTAGCGCTGCCATCTGTTGACGAACTTAGTACCTAGTGTTGAAATTTGGTAAGGAAAAAAAATCTGGTTTCCTAAGTAAAACTTCAAAAATTTTAAAATTCTCTCTTATTTAGATTTTTTCAAATCGTCAATCATTTTATTTAACTTCCTATTACTTTTAAAATAGTTAACAGGAAAACAGTCCGAATTGGAAAGCAAAAATTTGAAAATAAATTGGAAAATAACAAGTCTTACTTATTTGAAATAGGCCTTACTTATTTCAAATATCTGAAGAGGCAAAAGTACGCAGTCTTTTCTTTCTGTAATGCAGTCCTTTTGCCCAGGAGCCGCGCATACGGAATTAACAGGAGGCAGTAAAAGCAAAAGAGATACGTCGGAGTTCAATTCGATAACTTCGTTGTCGAACAATCTACAGGGAATAATAATGGTGAATACTTTGAAGACGTAATAACATACAGTGAAGGAACTTGGACGTGACTAAATGCGAGAGTGAAAATGTGAGAATTATACTTTTTAGAAGAAAGGTTTAAGATTACCAATAAAATTCTTTTGGCTATACATTTTATTGAGTGAATATTTTGTTACAATTTATTTTTCCATTTCAAATGAAAATATTTCATTTTTGGTTTAAGAAATGCAGTTTCAATTATACCTATTAGTATTTAATCACCCTTAATCTATGTACAAATTTCTTTTATGGGGCATCATAAACTCGGGTATTTCTATATCTATTAGCAACACTACAGTTATTATTCATTTTGTTAGGTCGTCTTAAGTAATAATTATGTGATGTTAAGTATTTATTTACGTTAAGTATTTACTTAGTTAATGCGTTAAGCATTTATTTAGAGTAATTTTGTATCTTTGTAGAAATAAAAACTTAGTTACGAAGTAAATATTTCTATTTATTTTTTATCATTTCCACAATAGTTGTAGAAATTGTAGATACTGTCTTCTTCTTCTCAATATATATATGTATATGTAAGACTGTATATATATACAGTCGGACTTCTATTTAACGAACTTCCATTTAGCCAATTTCTCTATTTTTCGAATTTTTTCGAGGAACCAAGAACATTTTGGAATTTTCTTCGTAAAATAACTATCAAATAGCGAAGTGAAATTTCCATTTAACAAACTTTTCTTTTAGATCCACTTTCCCTATTTTCCAAAATATTTCAAACTTGTTAACGCATTTTATGGGGGAAATGACCTTGAATTAATTTCGAAGCCACTACTTTATGCAAAGTTTTAGTGCTTTCTCTAAAAGTTATTTTGGAGAAAGTAGTAAAATCCCTTTTTATTTGCATTTCAAACGAAAACCTCAGTCCAAATTAACGGATTTTATGATTACCAATTAAACTTTAGAGAGCATGTGGTTATGTATGTTTAAAATTACTTTTATGATAAATGCCCTGTAATTTTAGATATAAATTTAGCTTTTTTTAGTTGAAAATGTATGTAGCATGACAGCGTAATACTGGACAATGTTTTGCTCTATTGCTTTCTATACAGAAAATACTTTTATGGTTTAGATTTATAAAATAAATAGTAGATACTAGTTTGCAAGATAAAGGGGCATCAATTGCTATTTTAATTATGCCTGTTGTTCATAAATTTAAAACCTGCTTTGTGTTGTACAAGTATTTTAAAAGGTGATTTTCTATTTAAGTAATTTTCCATATAACGAACTTTTTATCGGGATTTAGCGACTTCGTTAAATGGAGGTCCGACCATATATATATATATATTATACACCACGGCAACAGATAGACGGTGAAAAATTGGTTACTACATTGTTTAAAAGTAATTTATAAGTCGTGAGGACTGGAGAAGGGGATTAGAATATTTAAATATAGTAGTGCAGGGCATTTAGCTTGGTTATCATTAAAGCTTATCTAATGCATATTTTGAAATGTCACATAGCTAATAGCTAAAGGCGGCTAGTAGCTTAAATAACGTGAGAAAAAGACTAAGCCTAGCAATTATATTTTTAATAAAGCTAATTATTTCTCGAAATATATGAATATTTAACCCCAGTTTTAAATAAAATTGATAATTTGAATAGTTAAAACTAATTTGAAAGCTAGAAAAAGGAATTCCACTGTCTAAAGCTACCCAATAGATACACCCTATAGTAGCTCCTCCCACTGGAAAATTTTTTTTTGTTTCTTTTTTACTTATTTTTGTTGTCCTCTATTCTCATACTATTATTAACATGTTGTGACTTTTTTTAATTATGTTTACATGAAAATTAAATACGTTCAGATTTTTATATTCAAATAAATAAAGCAGTCTTAGATTAAGGCTTTTCAACTAACCTGTGATCGTCTGTTTGATCGGAAGGCACATCCAGAATTTTCAATAAATTTCGCACTGCTGAAGATAAGACTTTTTGGAATTTCAACTGTCGAAGCGTAAGATCTCTTATACCATTTGTTGCCTTCGATTTCAGCCATATCCACTCTTCTCTAAAAAATAGAATTTGCAAGTTGACGAAAAATATTAGAATGGTTAATTGCATTTGTATCAATATAAGTAAGCAAGTAGATTAAAATTTTAACCGATAAAAATTTCTAATAATAATTTTAATGCTTTTTTAAGCAGTATAATTAATACTATAATGTAGTTTGTCTATAGATGATTACTTATTGACAAACGATAAACAGTTTTGGGTATTAGAATTATTTAAAACTAGTACTGACGCTTGTGAGTCTTGATAATCAATTGTAGTAATAGGTACTACTGGTATTATAGTAAAAGGTACTTTATGGTGATATAAATACTTAATATAGATATTGAGAAAATAATACTAGGTTATTAGTAGTACTTACTTGGGTCTTAATTTTATTTGCATTTGGTTTATTTCTTTTGCTATATTTTGAATAACTACAGTCGCAATATGTAGAGCAATATCCAATTTGATTTGATTATATCTTAATATTGTGAAGCTAACGTAACAACGTAATCAAGAGCTTTTTTTATACATGAAAACTATTTATAAAACATTAAAATTATGAAGGAAAATATTTGAAGTAAATATTTTTCTTCAAATATTTGTTTATAAATCTTGGTTGTTAATAAGAAAGCAAAGTGAAGGGAAGGGATAATAAACTTTTTTCTTATGACTAAATTATTTACCTTGTTTGTACTTTCATAGCTTTCCAAGGAGATGCATTAATGTAATTTTTATTGTTGTGTCTCCTTGAAGAATAAATTTTCTTTTGAATATTTATATTAAATAAAATATCTATGAGAGAAACGTATTCCTGACATTTTCAAACATAAATAATGTAAATATTTTACTTATTTTACATATATATATATTTTTTTTCTCAAGCATTTTTAGGCAAAATTTAATAATTTTAAGTAAGCATTTATATTTTTCATTGCCAACAACATTGTTTGTTTTCTTGTTTACTTAGTTCATTTTAAAAATGTCAGTCAAGCTCTTATGTTTTACGGTAAATCAGATTCACTGTGAAATAATGCAGAGTTTTTCTTAAATACATAATAAAATTAATTTATTATATAATTAATGATATAGTAAATAAATTTTGAACAAAAATGAGCTTATACTCACGAAGATACGTGTGGATTATCACGAACTTTATAATAAGGCAAAATATTGGGTGCTTTTTTAGGAACCAAAATTCGTATGAGATCTACAGAACTGCTAATTTTCACATAGGCTACGTACAATCCTCTGGATAATGGAATCTTACTGACGTGATTATACGTCATCATCGCCTGAAAAAATTAGTATTTGTGATATGAATAACATTTTATTAAAAAATTGCATTTAATAATTATACTTGAAAAAAAGCAACCTTCATTTCTTTTTCTTCTATACAGAGAATAAAAATAAGGTCAAAACTACCAAAATAATACGCCAAACTTACCGTGTTTCTGTCTCTATGTAAACACCATAAAGCTTGGTAATTTTTATAGAAGGACTTTAGAAATGATTTTTGAAAAACTAGCAATAAAATATGGTTTTGTAATATATGTAATGGAATTTGGCAATTTTATCGTGATAGATTAAAGCACGGCATAAAGGTCATTTATTCGGTTAAAATTATTATTCTTCAGTTTTATATTTTTTATTACATGTGTGGTAATAAGAACTATAATTTTGAAAACCAGAAGTACCGGTAAACCATTGCCGATATGAAAGGAAAAATTGCCAAAATGCATGGTTTGAATATCGTATATTATGGTTTTATTTACCAAAATATGTTTTTTTCTTTTTTTTAATCATAAATATTATCACCAGACAGTACGGTAATTTTACCAGAATTTTTTTCTCCGTATATGTTCTCTTTGCTTTGCACAAGCAATAATTTTCATCAAGAAAATTTGTATTGAAAAATAATTTGGCTAACAAACCATGACATGCAAAATATTTACATGAAATCTAAATTATGAATGTTATTCAACTATTCAATAAATGTTCAGAAATTGAATAATATAAAATAATTGCATAAAAACCATTGCTAAAATTATTTATTAATTTTCGTGATAACGTATGACATTATTATTCAAAATTAACATTAAAAATTTAAACGTGGAAAGTTGAGGTTCTCCTTTTTATCCATTTTATTCTCCAAACTTATCTTTAACTGTTCTATTTTTTTAAAAATTTGAAATTTTTTTTTAAAAACATTTTCTATCAAATAACTATCAAAAGTATTTTATGTTTGTTACTGGTAAAAAACACTTTGTAATAGATCGAAATGAATTATTATAGAAGTATTTAATATGGAGTACACTTTAAAAAATTCCTGATCAAATTGCGGTATAAAGTATCAGCAATTTGTATGCATCATCCGTACAATTCACTTTACAGTAAAATCCGCTCTTACCGTAAAATATTATGCAGTCGATTCACAGTAATATTGGTATAATTAGAGTGCTTTAGTGATTTTACGATAATTATTTCTACAAAAATTGCTGTATATCAGATCTTTCGTTCCGTAACATGGTTCGGTAAAAATGGATTTTACGTAAAATATTACTTATGTAATTACATTTAATTTATATAATTATATATTATTTGCATAATTATATATTAATGTAATTATATATAATTGTTTACTTTTTTGAACAACTTACTTGCGTTGTTGAAAGTAATTTACTGTTTGTAGTGTAGAAATCTTGAATGGGTAAGACGTTTACGCTCAGTTTCCTTTGAAGCTTTGTTACGGGTACCCAACGCAAAGACATCGTATTGAAGTTCTTCGAGTCTGGAATATATTTCACTGTACACAGTACTGTTGTGTCATCCATATTTTTGATGGGTTTACAGTAGAACTGACCTAGATCTTGAATGCCGAGAGCAGCCTAAAATTACAAACTGCTGTTTACTAATTTACCTACTTTAAAGTATTTTAAATAAAAACAAAAAATACTTGAAATACCTCAAAGCAGTTCGAATTTCTCTACATATAAAGCAATAAGTATCAGAAACCTATTTTCTGCATTCTCATTTGACAGAAAAATCATATGATATGATCATTAAAGAATATATTTTAAGCTGGCAATGGCATAGAACTAATAAAATTATGATGTATTTACCCGTAAATTACTCCTTCATTTAATGATTTCAACCAGAAATATTTATTTATCATCCCTTCTTCACGGAGAAAAAAGTTCAGCTAATAATAGCATAATGTAAAACAATGACATTTCTGGTAAAAGAACAACATCTTAATTCTGGTTTTAAAACCAAAATATACGAAATTTAAACTATTCATTAGGTGATTTTTTCTGTGCATATGGTAACGGTTTACCGAAAATTTTGGTTTTCAAAAATATAGTTCTCATTACCACACATTTAGTGAAAATTTCAAAAGGGAAAATCAATTTTAGCCAAAAAATTGGATTTGGGTAAAATTGAGCATGACATAAAAATCATTTATTAAGTTAAATTTACTTTTCAGTTTAGTATTTTTCACTAAATGTGTAGTAATAAAAATAAAATTTTGTCAACTAAAATTTCCAGTTTATTAATCATTTGAACTGAGAAATTACCACATAAATGGCTTAAAAATAGTATATATTGATTTTATTTACCATAATTGGGTTTTTTTTTTAACCTGAAATGTCACATTTTGATAATTTTAGTAAAAGCTTTCCTCCATGCTCTTTTTTTTTAAAAGAAAAGAAAAACATTGAGGCAGTAGAACAACTAATTATTAATTTTGTTTCTTAATATAGATATTGAAAACATGAGTTAGAGAAAAAGTATCACCGCAACATCTATTATATATAATTCTCTTACGTGGCTCCCAAATTTTGGCTGTATTTCTTTTCCGCCGGTGGCAACATTTGCTTTGTTTTGTTTACGTTTTGAAAACACCAAAGCATTCTGCCTTTTAATGATGTGTTTCTGATCTAATATATATAATTCTCTTACGTGACTCCCAAATTTTGGCTGAAGTACTTTGTACAACTAAATAAGATTCTTTTCACAACAGTTAAATATTTACTTTATTTTCTTCATTCATAGAGAAAACAGACGGCAAAGAATTCTGTTAGGTTAAAAAACATTTCGCTAAAAAAATAACGAATTCTAAAAGAAATAAAAATAAACAACTTAAACAATAAAACTGCTGTTGCCAACCATAGAATTTTTTGAAAGTTAACTTATCAACATAAATCAAAATGACATAGAAGAGCAACTAAATCAAAATTATGATACCTGAGCGCTTGATGCAACAAATCCTTCAATTCTATAAGTGTTGTATCGCCAAATGCCCAAATTAAAATTGAGTTTTTAAAGAAATTCTATAAACAGTTTTAAATAAACAACCTACTTCTACAACTGCTTCTTGAAGAACTTGGCTCATTGATTAAAAATATTGTTTTAATTTTACAGTACTAACTTTACTTCTACTTTCAATATTGCTATGATCCTCTTTCAGTACATTTTACAACTTCATGCTATATCTGAGGACTTTAAGTTGTTTTGTGGTTGAATACTGACATTTAGAAATGTGTACATAAAAGAAATAATATTTAGAGGTTAAGAGTTGCCTCAGAAAAATTTGAATTGTTGACATTGAATTTAACAATGGAAACAACCGTTTTAGTGAAAAATTGAATTGTAAAACATCAAAACTAAAAATATTGTGTTTCAACTTAACAATACTACCTTAATTTATACTTTAGAATTGCCTCGGAGAAATTTGAATTGTTAGCAATGACTTAAGCAAAAAGTTTTATTTTAACTGACAAATACTATATTATAATTTTAACTTTTTCTATGACTATACTCATTTTCTTACTCTTTTCTTTGTTTTTTGTACATTTTATATTTTTGTGATAAAATAAAAAACTTGAAGTTGTTCTGCTTCTGAACACAGATGAAAACACAAAATGATGGGCTTCATCAACAATCAAAAATATATACATTTATTTTACAAATTCCATATTATTAGGATGGCGCCTTTCTGAGAATTAAAAATACAAAATTATCTTCATTAAAGCCGATGCTTTACATCCGGCGTTCAGTGGCAGACTACTATTTCATATTGTTTTACAACACATGACATTAGCCCTCTGGTGGGAAAGACTTTAAAACAAAACTTACAAAAGTTATTCTCAACAACTGAAATTTAGAATAGTGTGATTAAGTAAAATATGTGAACTGTTTGCAATTTCAAATTAATATTGAAATGTACAGGTTTAGAATTTTCTACAGTGAAAAGTTTTCGGAACTTCAGTATTCAAAAAAGTATACAAAAGCTAGACGTTAAGAACGTACCCAAGCGAGCAAAGCGAGCATTGGATTGCGAAGCAATCCGAAATGAACTGCGAAAGCAGTTCCGGGGGTTGGAGAGTGCCAGCGAGCAGGGGGCGCAGCCTCCTAGTTTAATGTATTTAAAACAAGTTAAAAAGCACAAAAATATTTCATATTATTAACAGTCTCATGAAATTTCCATTTATCAATATTTTTGCTTAAATGTTTCTGTTGCATCAGATTGCTTTGTACATGGATTACAAAACCTCTTTCAAAAAAAATATTTGCTAAAATTTGACTCCAACTACTGTAATTCTTTCAGACCTGAAAATCAAGGATCTTAAAAGGAAGTTTAAACTCTGTTGATATCCGGAGTTTGAGAAAAGAAAAAATGTAACACCTGCATCATTTCCGCAGCTTGTAGAAGTTTGCTTCGAAAATGAAAAGAGGATGAACTTTGAGTCTTTTCCATTTCGAGTCGAAGAGCTCTCGTATCTTCCCAAGTGCAAGCTACCTGAATTGAATAAAAAAATAAATCATGATTTTAATTTATTATAATTTTCTCGTTTTATTACAATTTGCACATCCAGTTTGATAACAATTTATTCTATTAACTTATTAAGTTTTTTCAAATTTCTTTTCGTATTTGTGAATGGTGATCATGTGTGATAAAAATGAACGCTTCATTTTTACAGACATTTTACTTGGAGTCGTACAGACATTTTACTTGGAGCTAGAAGATCTGCTGCTGATAACTCACAGATTCTGCCGGCAAGAAACGATTAAAACTTTTATAGTTCCAATCATTTCAATTATTGAAATTATACAAGTTTCAATACATGCATGGTTTCTTGACTGCTGCAAGCAGAATTTATACCAATATTGTAGCCAAAATGAGTTCGATATAAATAATAACTTCAACCAGTTTCCGACTAACTGTGGTTTTTGAATCCCTTTTGGAGTTCAGTGTCTAATACCGTAATAAGCGTTAATTTTTTTTCTGAAGGCTAGAAACAGAATAAAGCACGATATCATTTCAAAAAGCAATTTATTGTCAATCAAAAATTCTGATTTCCAACCTTTCCCGATTACCTATTTAAGGGTGTTCAAATTTTAACTGGAACACTAGATCTTGTGCGAATAAGTGTTAATCGTATCTTGGTTCCAACAGAATTTAGACCTCTTTATCTCCAAATAATGAAATTACAAACGAAAAAGAAGATTTACGACTGCATTTTTCAAAAAGGATAATAAAATTATTTTTTTACGACTAAATTGAAAAACGTAGGCAGTATTATTTTCTTAATACCCTTTAATCCACTTTCAAATACCTTTTAAGTTTTTGAAAGTTATACATTGTCCATTTAAGATGAGACGAAAATAAAAATAATATTTTTAAGTCCACTTGAAATGCATGGTTTTAAAAAAACCTCCCTGTTCTTTCTAAAGCCAAGAATAAGGACTTCATCCACGCACATGTCATATCTCGCTTATAGGGCTGACTCATTCATACATCCATTCATTCACAGATCGTATTTGTGACCTGAACCAGAGAACAGCTAGACAGCAATTCCGTACTCCCAGAGGTGTGATTTGTTATGGAAGCATGGTGAACTTTGTGACTCTATAAATTTAACGTGCACCAGTCACCATTTACCACACTGGAAGTCTTCGGCCGGTGAGGATCGAAATCACGACCGCTTGGATATGGGCCCAATGCCCTACCAACCAGGCTATCTCGGCCAAAAAATACCCCTTCTAACTAAAGTATTTTCATATGTGTTTCTTTATTAAAGAATTTACTTCAGGTAGGTAGGTACTTTATTTTCATTGGACAAGAGCTGCACAATTCGCTATTGTTGACTGTCTGGGAAACATCCCTGATGATTATCCGAAGACATGCCATCGCAATTTTGATCATCTGAAAAGGGGATGGCTCACTGCTCTGGTAGCCCGATGATCTGCACGTGAAGTCGAGCACTTTCCGGTAAAGCAGTTTAACGAGGCCCGATATCGTGCACCCTTAGTCCCTACGCAGACTGATCAAAGTGGTCACCCACCCGCTTACTGACCGCAAATAGTGATGCTTGACTTCGGTGTTCTACTGGGAGTCGTGTCTTTACGATCAGACCACTGCGGGACGAGTTTACTTCAATGCAAAATATAAATAACTTTGCATCGAATCTTTAAGAGTAAAATTAATGCATCTTGATTATAGTATCGATATATAAAATACTGTCTTACTTTCATCAGCCAATGGAAGTCACTGTTCAAGCAGCTAGGACAATTTTCATCTACTTCCATAATCGGCAAAGTATCTTCTGCTGTTACTAAGAGTCTGTGATCAGTATAAATTAAGCAGGCCAAGTAAACTCCCCTAAATATATTTTAAAACATATAAATATGTTTTATTCTTAAAAAAATCCTTAATTTTATAAAAAGTGCGCTAATTTACTTCAAAGATTGATCTAATTTCTTATAAAAATGTTGTGTTAATCATATACTCGATATGTACTAATATACTAAAGCAAAAAACAGCGTGTATAAAGCACAATTAAAGATTTTTCGTTACTTATCACTGTAAAAATTACGGTATATCAGATCATTTTTCTTCTGTAATATGTTCCTGTAAAAATGGATTTTACGGTAAAAAGCACTGGCATCCTAAGCACCGGTACTTTTTACTATAATTATATTCAGTATTATATTCGGTATATGTTTACCATGCAGCAATAAAATAAGAGCTCTCCTGATTATAATTACGAAGAAAAAGAACTGATGAAAAGTTAATAACCATAAAATAAAATGTTAAAAGCCATAATATAAATTTTATAAGATTTTTTTTTACAATTATTACTAATATTAAAAAAATAAAACAAATATATTTTTTTATTCAAAATTAATAATTTTATAAAATGAATTAATTAAGAAATAGTTTTTGTAAATAGTTATTTTTAATAAAGTTGTGAAAAAATGTATTTTACTGTCTTGAATTATTTTTTGCGCGATATTAAGAAACGTCAAATAATAATATGAATAATAATGTAAATGAAAATAAATAATACCGTTCGAGATATTTTTGAAACTTGGGTGTTGGAGTAAAAAGATTTCTGATGCTCATTCTACTTTGCTTTCTCTGTTGTCGGGGTGTTCCTAGAACATTTCCAAAAGGAATGTCTGAAATGAAAGATATTCGTTGATTTTCAGGCATTAGAAAGCGATTATACAAATATACATGTCATATTCACATTGAATTCTTTTTATTAAAAATTGTTGTCTTTAGTTGGCAAACAGGATATGTATTATTGTTTATTTTCACACCTGGATTAAGAACAACATACATAGAGGGGAAAAATATCATTTGAAAAATAAATCACATTATTCAAATTACGTGTCAATTACGTATTATTGCAATTTGTAGACAAGAAAACGAAAGAAAAAATACTACATAAATGTAGGCTCCGCGTTGTAGCTAGATCTGAAATCGAATTATTTTGAGTGTTGAATTGAAATTTTAGTTATATTAATTTTATTACAATGTTATCGTATTGTTTCGATATTCTATACAAATTAACTCCTTACACATCAAATAATATATGTTAGTTTCTTTGGGCAATTTTTTTCTCTTCAGTATTAAACATTGCTTGAAACAATTAATTTGTCCGAATAAATCATCATCAAATTAAGAGAAAGTTTAACGATAATTTTTTTTCCATGTAAATAAAGTTTTATTTATTCTCTAAATGCTATCTAGTTTTCGTACTTTTAAAAAGAAAGCTCAAAATGATAAACGGTTTCTCACAAATTTAATTTTGTATTGTCAAACAAGATTTATTAAAGATATCTCCGTCGTTGTTGGGTATCATCCCCTATAAAAGTATCTATCAAATGTTTTCTTTCCTAATGCAATCATATTTCGGTGTATGAACGTCTATTGTAAGGTATCATTTATTATTATAAATACTAAGCGAAATCATATGTCGCTTGAGATTTTATGAAGTTTATTTTTAAAATATTTTTTTTTAAATTTTTTTTTCCAATGAGCTGCACACATAAGCAGATCTAGTGCGTTCTCCAGAAGTGGTATCCACTCTTTCAGGACCACCACGATGGGTGAGATACCGTTGGCCATGTTAACCGTCCCATGTAATGGGACGTCTAGTTTCTGCCACACTAGATGGCAGCACCGAGACTCTTATTTGGATGCTAATTTTGCCGGAAATGCCAAGAGCCAATAAGGCACTCCAGGGATCTTTTACATGCCGCATAATCATACGACATGGCCGCTGAGGATTTTCTGCATCCCGAATATCCGGTGTCTGGGCCGGAAATCGTACCCGCAGACTTGGGCTCAGAAGGCCGATGACAAACCAACTACGCCACCCAGCCACTTTTTTTATGAAGTTTAAAATGTGAATAATTTTCACAAGTTTACACAAGATACTTTTTCATTGAAAACCATATTATTATGCTTGCAGGTAACCGTAGTATGTTTGAAATCGAAAATGTAAAGTGTTCTCAAAATGTATTTTAACATATTTTCATATGTTTAGAAAATAACCACGTTACCTGTGATTTCAGGAGAGCCAGGTTCTCTAGTAAATATGATCTGATGAAATACGCTATCTAACTCACATAGACGACCATGAGAGCGAGACTTTTTGCCATTTACGTCCATCCAGCCTACAAACATTCATTATGTAAACTTTATTTATACGTATGAATTACTAAGCGACGAAAATAATTCAATCTGTGAATCAAAGTGAATCATGATTTTCAAGAGAAGAATGAAATTACAAAATAAATACAATAAATAAATTTTGTATTTTTATCACATCATTGGAATGGTAAAATATAGAATTATTGAAGATAATTTACTCATACTTATCTGGGTAATTTTTATTTATGTTGATTTTTTTACCGTGTTATGTCATTTTATCTAAGCCGCATTTATTTACACCATCGCATTTATTTACACCATCAATTTATGACAAAAAGTACTGGTACCCGGGGTGCATCATCCGTAAAATATATTTCGAACGTAAAATTTTAAAACCTAATTTATGGAATAATATTTATATAATTACAGTGATTCAGTGAAATTTTAGTTACTACTACTATAAAAGTTCTGTACATTTGATCAACGTTCATAAAATTACACCTTGAAAACGTTTTTTACAGAACAAAAACATTAAATTTTTTTAAGAATTTGCCCTTTAATATCTGAAACGAGAAAAGCGTTTGGTGTCTAATATAGTAACTTGTCAGAACGAAACAAAACAAAAACGAATGAAACAAAATTTTAATAATTATAATTCATACTCTATAGCAAATTTTTTTCAAGGATCGCTGAAAAAAAGGAAATATTTTCCAAGTTCATAAAGAATTACGATCTGCAAAGTTTAAGAATATTCGCTAAACATAATGCATATTTTATTTCAATCCGACATAATGCAGAAGAAGGTGGTTATTAATTTTTTTAATAGACATAAGGGCGATTTTATAAAAACTTTTTAAAATGATTATGCAAATATTATGGATAAATTTTATCTGCTACATTTTAAAGTTATATAACTCGTATAACTTAAATTATTGATATAACTTAAAATATAGTTTTTTTTTTAATTTTCTCCAAAAATTGTAATATTTTTAATTTCAACTCACTTGAAGGTGTTGCACTTGGTTGCTCTGGCGTTGAATATGGGCTATACCCTTTAGAATTGCCAGCAGCGACTCGAATGTAATATGGGATCCCATGGTTAAGATCAGATAGAGTGACTTCTAATTTCTGAAGATTCATAATTTCTCGAGAACCAGATAGTGGTTGAAAATCTGATTGTAAACTCCATTCAACTGTGAAAAACCACAAATGAAAAAAATTATAAATACAAACTGCATTCATTGCTGTATCAAAGATCTATTTACAAAAAAAATCAAAAGAAAAATTAACCGAATAAATGTTTTTTGTGCCATACTTGGTTAAATTACCCCATTACCCGAATTTTATCATATTTTATAAAATCCACAAATCACAAAATAACAAATACAAATTGCGTTCATTGCTGTATTAACGATCAATTTACTAAAAAACTCAAAATTCAGAAGTAAAATTAACAGAATAAATGTTTTTTTAATGCCATACTTGGTAAAATTACCCCATTTACCAAATTTTATCATATTTTATAAAATAATAATTTTTTGTTAATTTTGTCAAAATTTGTTCTAAAGCGGTTTGGTAAAAATTACTAAGCTTTTTGGTATAGAGCCAGAAACACGATAAATATTAGATAAATCTTACCCTATTCTGGTAGTTTTGACCCTACTTTTTTTTCTCTGTGTGAAAGGTAATATAAAATATTGAAACTTATACCTTTGTATTTTGTGACAGTAGCTTCAGGCTCTCTAGACGATATGCTTGGCGAGAATTTCACTTTTATAGATTTTGTACCAACTATGTCAATAGAAACTGCTGATGGTTTATCTGGAATTTCTAAAACACAGATTTAGTATGAGAAATGATTTCTACAATTTATATAGTTTTTTAATTTTCAAATTAAAAATGAAATTAAAGAAGAAATGAAATTAAAATTAAAAAATTAAATTAAAAAAAGAAATTAATATGATAGCAAAACAATTTATATGCTTAAAAAGAGTTAGGTATTATCATATGAGTAAACTCTTTTTTTAAAATTTTACGTTATATATAGTTGTTGTTGTTTCTATTCCCACCGGCCAATACTACAAGCCTGATTTCGAGTTAAAGGCAGAAGGCGTGTTTGAGGTTTTTTTGTCGTGCCATCTATGGTCAAGAGACCGATTTCAGCTACAAACTTACGTCACAGCTCATTTTACTGGGAGGACACACTCATACATCCATTCATTCCTCCACAAATCGTAATTTTGACCTGAACCAGAGAACGATCAATGCCTAATTCAATACCCTTCAGAGGTATTGAATTGCATGGGAAATCGGAGGTCCTTGTGACCCCAACAGATTTAGATTTAACGTGAAGCAGTCACAATTTAATACACGGGGTTTCTTCGGCAGGAAGTATTCGAACTCCCGTTTCCACGAACTCGAGTTCAACGTCCTACCAAACAGATTATTCTGGCCAAAGTTATACAGTTAAGATAGCTTATAGCAATAATACTTTAAAAAAACATCGTTTTCTTGTTTTACAAGTAGGATTAATACTTCTTGATACATCGCACAACTGCATCCAAAAGCTATTTAGAAATAAAAATAAATTCTGGATGCGACTTACTTAACTTATCCCATTCAGATTTCATTTTCCATATCAATTCTTTCTTCTTTGATCGGGTAGACAGGTGTTTTTCTTTTTCCTTAAAATGTAATTAAAGTTTTTTAACAATTAAGTAAAAGTACAGATATTTTTAAAATCATGAATGTCAGTGTGCAGTTTTCAAATTTAATGGATAATAATAATTAATATTGTTTGCTAAATATAGCTAAAATAAGGTACTATGAATATGTTTATGGAAAATATTGTTTCAGACTCTTCTAAACGTATAGCGTTTGATAGGTATCACTATTTCTTCATTAACACTTCAGCCCAGTACTGGCTAAGGCTTCCTCAGGCAAGCTTTCTTTATCTGTTTACTCCCAATACTGCACTCTGTCCAGCCACCTTCTAGCAACTTCTAGAAGAGAGAAGGCCTCAGCACAGATCAATTTAGTAGTTCGTCTTAACGAATATAAACTGCCCAGTTTAGGTGAACTGAGAAAGATGAAACTACGTTCGGGCTACTAAGTTATGCAGTTGGAAAATATGAAATATGTCATTACGTTTGGACTACCAAAGGATTGTCTTGTAATCTTGCAAATGATCATCTTGCTCGATCAGCTTGAAGTTTAACTGAGTACTTAACTGAGCGGTTGCATTACCATAATTTTTTTTTCACTTTCTCCAAAAGTTTCAATCCTTATAAAAAAGTATTATTGAATTTTCGTGTATATTTTTTAATTGTAATGTATGATAGTAGTAATGATGTTTACTAAAAATAGCTATTATTAACAATGAAGTACTTTGACTATGTCTACAGTATGTCTATATAGTATATATATAATTAAATTTTTTTTAACATATAGCAATTAATTCGATACATATGTTTCACTGAACGTTTAAAATTTTGTGTATATTTTTTTATAATTTTTGTGTATTTTGTGTAATTAATAAAGTTTATTAAAAATAGCTAAGTAAAATAAGGTACCTTGCCTAGATCTACAGATAAGCGGCCACTTGAAGCTGCTCTCAAAACGAAACTGGCTAGTTCTTCCACATATCTATCAGCATCCTTCAATAGAGTAATTAATTGATTTCGTTTTCTCTCTTTCATTTGGGCTGAAAAGTGAAAAAATATGTCGTAATTAATACTGGCAGAATTAAATATAAACATAAATACGGAATAATAGAATAGCATATGCAAATCTGTTTTGAGGATACCATAAGGAGGATTTCAACATTTTAAAGTACAAAAGAATGCAGAATTATGTATTAGAATGGTTTTCTAAATAGCATAAGTGTTATTCAAGAAGTTGTTTATTGTTCCTGTTTCAAAGATTACATAGTTCATGATTTAAGTATTACTTAGTTTTTAAATATTTAGAATATAATAATAGATATATAGATAAAATTACAAGCATAAAAATAATTTCGAAAGTGGTTTATAGTTGTTTTATTAGATAATTATATCTTGCCGTTTGGAGGGTAAGTTAAAAGCATTGATTTTAAAAGCACTTTTTTGGAAAGCATAATTTTGTGCCTTAAAAAAATCAGCTTTCTAATTGTGTTGAATTGTTGAATCAAATTGAAATATCATAAATTAAATAAAAATAAATTAAAATTTTTAATAAAATAGAAAATTAGACAAGTGAAATTCACCAAAATATATGATCCTTTAAGTGTATAGGTAAAATCTTCCGGAATAAATTACGATATAGTACCGACTCTTTGGGTGCATTATCACATGCACTTTGGATGCATTTTACCAAAAAACCAATTTTCATCGCAAAATATTTAATCGTAATTTTTACAGTAAAATTTATTTAATTAGAGGGATTCAGGGATTATTACTGTAAAAATTATGATCAGGTTTTATTAGATTTTAGATTCTGTAACATGTTCCGGTAAAAACCGGTTTTACGCTAACGATAACTAGTACTCTGAGTGGTGGTACTTTTTACCGTAATTTAATCCTGAATTTTTTACGGTATAGTGCAAAAAAACTTTTTATATAAAGTTCTAATAACATAATACCCACCTTCTTGAATAAGGAAGCATTTGTACACATAGTAACTCATATCCTCATATGAGGGAAAATACACTTACAAGCATCATTAATGTAAACAAAATTAACATAAACAAACAAGGTAGTTCCTAAATACATTTCTAAACAAAATTAGCATGAATAAACATGTATAATCAAATATACAAATACTATAAACAAAACTAATGTAAACATGTATAATTAAAAGTACAGGCATAAGCAAATCTAGTACGCATAAATAAGCATTTTAATAAAAAAATAGATGTTTAAACAAAAGTTGTAAATAATTTACTCACATTTTGTGGTTTCTCTCGTTTTGTAATTTTGCTGTAACTGCGCCATAGGTACACAGGAAGTCATCACAGAATTTTGTAATAGTTCATCTTCATTTGAGGTTAATAAAGTTATTTTATGTCATTTCTTAGAACTTGAAATACTCTATAAAAATACGAAAAATTACACACTTATACGAAATTCCAGTGGAAGTAATAAAACATGGCATTTAGAGTACTGTAATATGTTTAATACCGGATACTGTCTTGTGTTGTCTTATTTTAAGAATTATTCCACTCTTACGACTGTATTAAAAGAATTTTACAAGTATGCATTAAAACTAATTTTACAGGTATGCATAATGGCTAAAATCGTAAAATTTAAATAAGAGCTACATAAAAATATGTTCTTTAATGTAGCCAGCACACCCATTGTCAAGTGTTACAAGAATAGTTAAAATCAATGCATCTTCCAAGTTGATGAAATAATATCGGAAATATTAATTAGGTGTAATAATGTTTAGTGGCCTACTATGTAATAATCCCTAAAAGCTAAAATTATAAAGTGTAATAAAAATAAGTTTTATATGTAGCTAGCGCACGCATTGAAAAGTGTCCAACCGCATATTCAAGAAAAAATTTCGGCTTTTCATGAAAACATTATTCTAACGAATTAGCGTAATTTGCGTTAATTAGTGCAATTCTTAGCGTAATTTTCGTGAATTAAGTTTATTGACCTTAATCAGAGTAAACAAATATGGCATTGATTAGATTATAATTCAAACATCCGTTCAATTTCCGTCACAGATTTTGACATTAAATTAAGTCGCACCACAAAGTTTCCGTAGAAATGCATCGTATTTATGCCGCCATAAGTTGTGCAGGGAGTTTAAAAGGATTGCATTATAGAACGCAATATATGAATCAATGTTCTAAGACTATAAACAGTTCTCATTTGAAACGGTAGAATTGCCTACAGTTTTCTCTTGAAGTCAATCATAAGAACATGCAGGTTGTATAGATACGTCATAATGGTTTTAAAATAGATTCATTTAGAAATTTTGTAGTGATGTATGTACAGCTCTAAAAAATTCAGGCTTATGGGTATTTTACTAGAAACGTCATTACCATACAGTACAGTAATTTTACCAGAATTTATCAAAAAAGTCAGATACTTAAAATTCGATTTTAGGTGCTATTCAGCTGATTTCGCTCAAATTTTGTATTTTGCCATATCAAATTACATTCTTTAAAATGATGCAAAAATTGTATACCTTACATTTTCAAATTTTTTTTGCCATTCTTAAATAAAATAATAAAAAATAATAAATATTTATCAAAAGTTATTTTCTTTTGAATGGAATTATCTTTGGATAAACAAATTTTATAATTATGTGCAAAATTTTTTCAATTCGCTGAAAATATTTCTGAGATATAGCGAAATACGCTAGCAGTAAAATTAACATTTAGAGATCTAAACTTTGGAACTCTCTACTGACTAAACTATTAGATCTATTCTTCCCACTACCTGTATCTTGGGGGTCAGAGATCCGAATCCATAGGAAGAAAAGTGTGTTGAGTAAGAGAAAGTATGTTTTTGCGTCTTATTTCTTAACCTAAAATATCACCTGCTCTTATTAATTAGTATATTTGAGATCGAAAGTTAAAATTATTGATCAAAAGTTATTCTAGGTAATCCGTTCTTTGTTTTGGCGCTCTGTACACTCAAAGAATTGGCACAAGTTGGAACACTGAGAAAAAAAAAATTATGGTCAAAATTATCTGAATATGGTAAAGTTTATCGCACTTCTGGCTCGATGAGCACACCAAATAGCTAGATAATTATTACAGAACTCTTTGGTGAAATTAACAATAAAGTATAGTTTTATAATTTGTGATAAATTTAGGTAAGTGTGCAAAATCGGGAAATTTATCATGATGCTTTAGAGTATCGCATAAGAAAACATTTGCCTTGCAGTTTTGTATTTTTTACTAAATCCGTGATAAAAGGATTATAATTTTTAACCGTTACCATATGAATAGAAAAATTACCACATAAATGGTTCAAAAACAGTATATTTTGGTTTTATTAACAAAAATTATGGTTATTTTTTACCAGAAATATTATTTCTATACAGTAGGGGAGAGTGGGGTCATTTGTAACAGGGTACGATTGTAACAGGGTACGATTGTAACAGAGCAAAAATTTCGAGTGTCGGGTTTTAGATTTGGTTCTTAGGTGGCGCACAAGGTGTATTTAATAAATCTACATGTACACCCCTGCTGGCAACCATTTCTAGGTACTTTTGAAAGAGTTACATCACAAAAGATATTTTCACGGTACGCAAGTAATTTTTTTGGTATTAGAATATTATATTGCAACAAAGTAATTTTGTTTAAATAAATAAAAATTATTAACCGAATATGTAAGTGGACACCTTAATTAACATTTCAGAAAAAAAAAGATTAGTTTAGTTAATTAACTAGCATTGTTTTTAACAAATGAAGCTGAAATGGCGTCTTGGGGACAATTGTAACAATAAGTAAAGGGACGATTGTAACAGCTGAAAATAAATAATCTTATGCTTACAAACAATTACTTAACTCTTTAAGAACCACCAATAGTTTCCTATATCATTTATATTATGTTGCATGTGCATTATTTTATTTGTCACCTTTCACAGCATAAATTAAAATTTTTAACCCCTTAAAGTTAAAAGTTTAACCCTTTAGGTCTCTACTCATTATTATTTTTACTCCTAAAATATCACTACTATTTTGATCAATAAAAAAATATATCACAACTATGATAATATGTATAATTAACTATGTTTTAGTTGAATTTATGAACTGTTACAATTGACTCCTTAAGTGGGAACAATTGTAACAAGTGCACGACTGTCGAAAATTGTTAATTACTAATATAATAACATTTAAAATAAGGTATTTATTTTTTTTTCTAGTAGAGAATAGTCTACTTTACTCGTCTGTCAATTAATACTGATAATATATTGGATTTTTGTTAGTTAAAAATAGTTAAGTAAAAAATGTTACAATTGACCCAACTCTTCCCTACTCTAGAGTGTCTTAAGACATTAAAAGATCGTTGGAGGACCATAGCTGTTGTTCGTACCCGTTTGAAGAAGCTCTTTAAGAAGACCTTGGCCTATAGTAGATTGTAGTGCATGTGGTAAAGAAGTTTTGAAACTCAGAATTGTAAGACTTTGTTACAAGCGAAATCTGTTTACGGAGTTGAACCATATTTTTTTGCAAATTAAACTATTTTGATCCTAATGAAGTGATATTAAGGTTCAGCTTGTACGGATATGCGGTTTAATTTTGCACTCATTAAGGTTGCAGTAAAGTTACATATTATAGTTCAAGATACCCGTGCTATGGTTCAACATTTGAAGCAGTTGCTCTGAAGATGTTGTTAAACGTTAAATTGATGTATATAACGAGAAGAAAATGTTATAATACTCAAAAATGTAGTTTAATTTATATCAAAATAGGTATCTTTAAACGTGAAAATTGTAAATGTGCTTTTAAAATGTATGTTTAAAAACTTCAGTTGATAACTTCAAAATGTATGAAAATTAGAACATTTACATTAGTACAGTACTTTAAAATTTTATCATACACTTTTACAAATTTAGAAAAATTGTGAGCCCTAATACCATCAAAATTTGATCCAACCATAATGCGAAATTAAATTGAATCATATTGTCTTTCAAACTTCTCTTTCTTAAATTTGATTAAATGATACTAAATGGTTAAATCCTTGAAAAATTACCGTACTTAAGGTAAGAATCTTTCTAATAAAAACAGATATACCTGGAAAAGAAAACTAAAATATACGGCATTGAAACCAGCAATTTGATGATTTTTATGTTCATATGGTAATGGCTTACTTGGAATCTGGTTTTAAAAAATTATAGTTCTTATTTCCACTCATTTAGTAAAAATACAAAACTGAAAATCAAATGCAACTAAATAAATGGTTTTTATGCTAGGCCTTTAGGTATCATGATTTTTATTATGATACTTTAGAGCCTGAACGCATAAAAACCATTTATACCAAGGTTTCATCCAAAGCCATTTCATATCAAGTTTTATCACAAATTGAAAAACCTTATTTTATTATTAATTTTACCAAAATCATTACCAAAGCTCTTCGGTAAGAATTACAGAACTTTTTTGATATTCCCATAGAGCCATAAATAGATAAACTCTACCATATTCAGGATGGTTTGACCACACATTTTTCTAGGCGTATGCTTAAACTGAACGGAAACATGATTCAATTTCAGAATTTATAAAGGTTGCAGCAAACGTTCACGATAATATGGTTCAAGACACCAATATTTTAGTTCAACGCTGAACTAGTATTCCTATGATAGTTTTTATCATAGAAATGATGTGATATTTCATGCGCAAATAGATATGATATTGTATGTAGACATGATACTTCCTGTGTAGGAAGATAAAAAGTATATACTCTGAAAAATAACTCTTAATTAATTCATTGATTAGCATTTTTTATACTGTATTACCGCGTTTAAAGAAATGCCTTGTTAAAAAGGTATAAAATTTTTCAGTTAAATAATATGATGTTTTCGTGTTTCTTAGTTCTTAAAAATTTTCGGGTGAGTAACAGCCTTTGAAAAACAATTTGTAAAAAAAAAAACTATTTTAAAATCTTGATTAAATAAAATTAAATTTAACAGTTAAACTTACCGTTTGAACAACATAATGAATAAGAAGATAAGATAAATTTGAAATATGAATAAAACTTTACTATTTCTTGTTCAAAATATTTTTTTAAAGATATAAATGGCCACATTTCGTTGAGTTTTTTCTCTAGAAGATAATCTTTGAGAATTTTTTGACGCTTCCTGTTAATTGCTGACCCAAAGGTTACTATAAATATTTTCATGACGTATGTTTTATTAGAACTCACAGATGATAAGAAAGCTTAGGGCAACGATAGCAAACCCAGGAAATGGACCACAACTGTTTTCAATTTTTGGCGTATCCGCTGTGGTCATTAATTTTAAAAAATAAATAAGAATACGCCAATGAACAGAATGAATGAGTTATTGATTGACATTTCAGAAATTATTATTTAAAATAATTAATTATTAATTATAAATATTTATAATTAATAATTAATAATAATTATAATTAATAATTATAATTCATGTGTCCTATTTGAAAGATAATAACATTTTTGTCTTCTTTTCATCATTTAGTCTGTTGTTGTTTCTAATCCCACTTGCCAAATACCAGAAAGCCTGCTTCAATTAAGACAGATGGTGCGCTTCTTGTTTTTCAGTGGCACCATCTATGGCAAAAAATACGATTTCCGCCACACACACACGTTCCTTGCCTGTTTCAAAGAGTGGATTCATTCATCTATTCATCATTACATACATCTATTCATTCATCTACAGATCGTAATTTTGACCACAATCAGAGAACGATCACTCTTCAATTCAGTACCCTCAGAGGTATTGATTTGTTACGTAAACTTGGAGGACTTTGTTATCCCACGGATTTAACGTGCACCAGCCGCAATTTTTCTCACGGGGAGTCTTCAGCCGGTGTGGATCGACTCACCACTTTTTGGACACGGGCTCAATGACCTTATTCAGTCTAAATAATTCCAGTCTTAAGACTTTCATAATGGACTGAATAATTACACTCTAAGGACTTTCTGGAACTTTGCACTGAGAAAAAAAAATTAAGGTAAAATTGCATGATAATGCCATTTTAAACCAATCAGTTGGTAATTTTTCCGTTTGTATTGCTGGCTTTCAAAATGGGGGTATTGTACTTCCCCTAAACTCTCTAGGTAACGGTAGAAGATTTGTATTGTCTTATTTTTGTGCTATCTGATTTTCAGCTTACAGTGGGATTCAAACATACTACCTCCATTTTACATAGCGTTTGGTGGATAGGCAAGACTGCATAGCTACTACCGTAAAACTAATATTTAAAAAAAAATCCAAGTATCTGTTTATTTTTACGCATAGATTTACAGGCTCGTGGTTCTTGCTTAAAAGTACGATTTGTTATAAGCCCTTGACAAGTAGTAGTATGTTGTTTTAGTCGCCTTAGAGCTGCACAATGGGCTATTGACGACTGTCTGGGAAACATCCCTGAGGATGATCCGAAAACATGCCATCGCAATTTTGATCCACAGCAGAGGAGGGGATGGTTCCCCTCTGTGGTAGCCTGACGACCTCCTCGCGAAGTCGATCGCAAAGTCGAGTCGGTGATGCTTCACTTTGGTAATCTACTGGGAACAGTGCCTTAACGATCAAACTACTGCAGGACTAAGATCTTGTCAAGTTGAAGAGCATATAGTTTAAGTTAGAGATTGACATTGCGAATATGTATTGATTGTAGTGTGGAGTTTGCGAGTTCGAATTTCTACGTATCCCTAGATATATATTTCTGATGTCTTCCTCTTTATTGTTCTATCTGTACTTATTTCGACGTAACAAGAGCTTAACAAGCCGAACTTTGTAATTAGCACACAATGCATGTGTTTTTGTAACAATAAATAAATAAATATAAAAAATAGATGCTTCCAGTATTGTGGTTAGACTCGAACTCACTACCTCAACGCTTTTATTTCAGGATGCTGGTACAGCCGTGATGCGTACTAGTTAAGCTACTGATTTAGTTTATCACTATAAAGTATCACTATATTTACAAATACACATAGTTTGTAGATTTAAAGGTTAGTGGATCTTAGCTTATATCTTACATAGGGAAAAAAACAACAACTAATGGACGCAAAACAAAATTAACTAGTGTTTACCAAACAAAAGATAAGTTATTAAACTAGACATTTTTGTGTCATTTCAAATTATGCTACTGTTAAAATTACCTAGCTTTTGGTCAAAAATTTTACCACATTTACAAATAAATATCATAGTAAAAAATACCATATTTTATTACAAATTGTCAAATAGCATTACCAAATCACTTCGAAAAAAATTACCATGATTTTTTTGGATGTTGCCGTAGAACCAGAAACACGATAAACTTTACCATATTGTCATCAGTTTTGAACATACTTCCTTTCTCAGTGTATATTACAACAAACTATCAAACTCTGCATTCTCTTAAGAGTTTTGTAGTTATTAAATTTAAACTTTTCTTTTTAAATAATATTAAATAATTGTTGCTGAACATAAATTTATTCTAAAAGGCTTTTACTTCTACTTTATTCCTTTGACCTGACTTTTGCAGCATTAAAATTTAAGTATGAAAAGCATTTTATGTAAATGAGTATACTAAGAGATTAAAGTTTTCTACTTTTTCCATTTTCCCGGAAATCTCTTTGAACAATATGTCCCAATCGTCGTGAATATTGTAACAATACCTATATATTGCATGGGAATAAATAATAAAAATAATATAAATGCATCGAATTACTTATTTATATCAGAAGATGTCTAGCCAGATGCTGTAGAAAAAAGAAGTTGCCGTTATAAAATAATCAGAAAAAAAAACTAAAATTTTGTCTTTTAATATTTTTAATCACTCATGGGATATATTATCCCACTGGTAAGTACGATTGGGATATATTGTATCAATGGTAAGTACGATTGAGACAATATATCATACAAAACAAAATGTGTCTAAATTTCTTAAATCTGTTACTAAATAGGTAAAAAGTATTACTTAATAAGAACAAACATAACTACGTGCACCACTTTTTCTTCTCGGTACGGAAATAGCGGAATAATGGAATTAACGGAAAATATGAGCATGCATGGTGACGTAAAAAACACCTATAGTTTAAACCCGATTATTTTTTAAGATATATCAGAAACTCATTTAAAAAACTGTTTTACTTTCTTGGATATAAGAGTTCTCATTAAGCCAAAAATGAACTTTCCAAATTAATTCAGTTCCAGAATAAAAACGCACGTGATGAAGGCACTCAGGAATGATACAAAGAACACTTTTTTAACGTTTTAACTTCACACAAATTCATCAGAATTTTAATGTTATGAATTCTTGAATACAAGGACTTACGTTAATTCAGAAAAGACTGTAGAATTATTGTGCAAATGATGGGACAAAATATCGTTAATTGAATTGCATCCAATAGAAATGTGACACTTTTCTGCATTTAAAGGTAATAACTCGAAAATTTCGTAAATATATTTTTGGTAAAAATGTTTCCACACTTGTTTGAAAGATTGGCTTTGATATCGAGTCATTCCTTGTCAGATCAATAAATATTGGTGTCTCAAGAGGAAGGCTGTACAAAACTAACAAATTTGACATGCTACGAAACTTAGCACTTCTAAAGCTAAGTCAATAAATTAAAATAAAACGTAAACCTTTTTAGTCTCCATGAGCGTAACGTAAGCTTATTTAGTCTCTATTTTGATGTATTTTTTTAATGTGAAAAGTGACTCAGCCTTAGTATTGTTCAACTATTTTGGACGCATATTTTGCGACACTTAAGATCAAAAGAAAAATCAAGTCAGCTTTATACTTCGACCTAGAGTCAGAAAATTCAATTGGGTATCAATTGAAAGGAAAATTCCTTTGCTTTATGTTGGTACTTGAAATTTTCTTTTACTGCAATTTGAAAAAAAAGTTACAGCCAATTATATGCATGCAAGTTTATAATTTTTTGAGTGAAAATTTAGCTCTTTACGTGTTCAGAAATAGGACAATATTTAAATTAAAAATCTAAGAATTGGCAGAATTACTTACTTCATTATGTGTGTCTATTGCACCAAATTTAATTAAAATCAAAGGGGGGTCGTTCCAAATATAATTTCTCTGCCATAGAATAAATTATAAACACACATTAAAATTACAGTGTATACACACAAAGCTATTTTTTCGAATCCCATAATTAGTACCATATAGTTTCATTTATGAATATATATATTAGAGGTTGATTTAAATAAAGGATCCTAAGTCTAGGTTAAGTAGAATGTTAAAAGCAGAAGTGGATTTTGATTAGTAGTAAAATGTTTTAACTTCATTTAATACATATTACATTAGTTCTTAGACTCATTAATATGAACAGTTTTTTTTCGGTACCTAGTATAATTCTAATTACAAAAATTTTCAAATTGAATTTAAGTAATTAAGATTGCAAAACTGAATAAAGTAGCATTTTGGAATAACATATTTTGAAAAAAGAAATATGTAAATATAGTACATCTTACTTTTTCATTTTATATTTTCGCATTTTATAAATTTCGATAAAACTGCTCAGAAACTGTGCTAATAACACAATTATTGTTCTAAGTAAAAACTTAAAAAAGACTTGTGATCCCTGATAACTTAAGTATTTCTTATTTATGAAATGAAAGTAAAATGTTTTTATAAAAATTGTTTCAAATGCAAGAACAGTTAAATATTAATTTTCATGCATAATTATTAACAAATATTAAAGATTGAAAATGGGCATTTATTAGAATTGTGTTTAGTTCAGTGCCTTAAAAATATATTTTCGCCTCATACATATTTTTGTTTTGCATAATTAGCGTTCTTTTAACTTAACTTTTCAGTAATACAATTTGTTTCATAAGCAGATAAAGAAGTTTTATGCATGTCATTTGAATCAAAAGATGTAAAATATTTCTTAAGACCAAACATTGATTTTTTTTCTTTTTGATATAGTCCAATAATATAAGCATTTACTAGCTCTTTTCCTTGAAAGTATAAAAAAAAAATTCACAGAATGTGAGAGCTTGTATTAAATACATTGAAATTACGTTACTGTGAGAATGAATTGGTTTTCTTTTCACAAATATTAAACAAGTGTTTCTTAGTATCTCCATATTGAATTCAATTCACTTAAAAGTAACCTAAGCAATGTAACTTAAATAAAACTTAAAACTATTTTAACCATAAAGAAAATAAAGTGACACGTTCTCTCTTGATGATGCTCTAATGAATGCAACATGGTAATTGTATGCAATTTTTACCATTGAAGAACTTCTGAATGTAACTATTGAAATATTGGAAAAATATGAAAAAATTAACGTTAATTTTAACTCCATTTTTATCATTTTTTTCAAATTATTTTTATTGTAAGCAATATTACATCAGAAATACTTATTCTGTAAAGAACATTGGTTGAAAATTTGATAAGTATAGGATGCATTCTATATTAGTTAATCTATTTGAAGATGATCAAGAAAAGCTTTTATGATACATTTTTTTTCGAGAATAGTTACTCAATTTTTGTTCAGTACAATTATTTAATCTGAAAAATTTACTGTTCGCAAAAAATTAACTTATGCAATAACAACGAATATAAAAAATTAATATAAAAAACATTCTACAAAATAAGTTTATTTTAAGATAAATAAATGTCAATTCTTCAAACTTCAATGATATTGTATTTTAAAAGATATTTCTAAAAAAATGATTTTAATAAAAGGAATCTATGCTTAAAGCGAATGAATATATTGGAAATATAAAAAAAATCTTGAACTTTACTGGTCAGAACTTTCTACTAAGCAACAAAATATATTTATTAAATTTGTTAGCATTTTTTCCAATCATTTTGTTTTATCAATGCTTAATAAATAATACCGAAATATGAGTTTTGCGTCAAAAATTGAATAAGGAATAATAAGCGACACAAAATAAAGGAATGCATATATTCACTGAAATCATGCTGAAATTTTAAAACAAGTAGAAAAAAATTCTTACCTTTGCCGTCTGATGTTGAAATAATATATTTACTCAAAATATTAAACCAATAAATAAACCACATAAATTTTCTATAAAACAAAGTATCCATGTGTTTACTTATAAGCTTAACGCATTAATTGTAAGTCGTCATGATACCACGCAGTCTAGTACAAGAAAAAGATTTTTAATTCTGAAGAAAACCGGATGAACACACAGAACAGAGAGATAAAGCAGAAGGAAAAAAAAACTGATGAAAAGTAATAAACATAATAAAAAAAAAGTATTAAATTAGCGACAGGACGTTGTCAATGCTGCCATGTTTCCGCTGGCGTTAAACGTAAACCTTAATCTAAACTCAGTCAAAATCAGGTTACTTGATATCCCGCGCAGCTGGTACAAATGAACATTATGTATTTCATTTCAATAAAGGATATATTGTGGTTTAAAATTAAATTTTTAAGACTTACGCAGCAATGTTTGTTTTTTCTAGTTTGTTGGACCATTAAATATATGACTTTTGATGTACAATAGATTAAAAGATGATAAAATAGTTGTAAGATGAGGTTTGGGTTCTTAAATTCTTCTACAATTGTAAGAGTATATAGACTTGTTTAAAAAAAACATATTAATGACATATAAATTTAAACATATAAATTTTACATGCTGTAAAATATGTGCAAAAAGTGAATTATTAGAAATTATTACTTCTTCATTATGTTCTATTAAAGATATGAGATTTAAAGAAAAAATATAAGTAAAACTGTTTTTTCTTACCTTATTTACTTTAAGAAATTGTTTCAGTATTTTTTATATACATTTTTTGAGCAGACGGAACACCGGTGTTCTATATATATATATATATATATATATATATATATATATATATATATATATATATATATATATATATATATATATATATATATATATATATATATATATATATATATATATATATATATATATATATATATATATATATATATATATATATATATATATATATATATATATATATATATATATATATATATATATATATATATATATATATATCACTCTTTCTTGCGAATATAATCGTGTAAGCTGATGAAAAGATTATATCTCTTATTTTCCGGACTTTTTAAAAAAAATTTGTCCTTTTTTTCGGAAATTCCCCCCCCCCCATTTCTTGTTATTTTTATTATTATTATTATTATTATTTTCCCTTTTTTCATGGTAGAACAACACACTCACACACATAAATATGCAAATATTAGTAAATAAATATTAGTAAATAAATAATTATAAGTGAATATTAATAAATAGATACTTACAGGGTTGCTGCGGGACACGAATCTGCTACTTCTACGTTTTCATTTCAAGAAGTAGGGACAATCTCAATGTGTCACAGTAAGGCTACTGATTTAGATCTAGCCTTGTCCGGGTATTTCTAAATTAAAAATACACATTTTATTATAATTTTAAAGTTTGGTATATGTTAGCTCTTATAGCTTACACAGTTTACAAATGACGATAGACGTTTAGATAAAACTACCTCACTTTTTGGCGTTCCTATAGAACCAGAAACAACTTAAATTTTACCATATTCTGGAAGTTTTGGTCATTGTTTTGTTCTCAATGTTAAATAGGAAAATTTTAATCTAATTACTGCAGCGAATTTTCAGGAAATTATGGTTAAACTTAGAACTGATTTTTCTGAGAATTTATGGTTTCAACAAGTTTTCATCATACTATGTGGCTAAACTAGCATAAACTGTTTTAACTGTGTAGGAACAAGATTTCAAAAAGCACAAGACTTTCAAAAAGCAATTTCAATAGTTCTCAGTGCGTCATGGTTCTATCAAGCAGTTCGTCGCTTATTATTGGGAGTATTATAAGCTTATTTTTTAATTCAAAGCACTATTTGTAAGTAAAATAAACCTTTTTATACTTGAAGTATAAAAAACAAGATAATGGAATTACTTTCTTGTACAATGAGAATCCTTAATCCTTAACTATAATATAACTTATATGTTTTTTAATAATTTCCTCTAATCGCCACGTTCGCAAAAGTTTCACTATGAAGTCGCTTGTAATGATTTGAGTTTAGATACACTAGTGTACTAAATATATACTCCATAATGTCATTTAAACACCAAACTAAATGAAGGAAGCAAGAAAACTCTGGAAAAAAATGAGATCAATTTAATGATGATTTTGTTATGATTTTTTCATGAAGAAAAATGCCATGAATAAAAATGTCATAAATAAAAAACTCAGCAGTTTTTTAACATGAAATAAGAAAACGACAAATGAAACATGAAATTATGCATGCACATTGGTCAAAAATTTTGAACTATATTATTTAAATTATTATTTTTTAATGTACTAATACATTTATGAATTCCAACACATGAGATAGTAAAAATAAACAATTTATCAGAAATTGTGCAGTAGTATTGTCAATTAAACTAATTTTTGATTTCTCAAAGCATTTTTTATAACTGAATTTCTATTTTTATTTATTTATAACTAGCCATATTCAAATCGCATCCTATCAAATAAATCATAATACTTTTTCTTTATTATCCATAACATTAATGATATGTGTTCCTTAAGGGTATCCCCTTTCTTGATTATATTATGGGACATAACATAATCAAAGAGAGGATTTCGCTTAAAAAAAATTCTAAAGGCTTATTGTCAATGCAATTTGAAAGCATGCCTTAAGGTAAAAAAAATGTGTAATAGGAACAAAAACTGCATAAAAGGCATATTATGTTAGAGCTAAACAATACTTTTCTTTATTTTAGCTTTTTTTGTGATGTAAAAACAACAAAACTAAGGACAATATGATGTATAAGAAAGCATAAATAAAGGTTTTGTTTTTCGCACGGAACGAAGTGTATCAGAAAAGGAAAAAAGTTATTTAACATTTACAAACATAAAAAGAAATTAAAGAAAAATTTAAACCACAGCTTTGTTTTTGATGACTTTAAATTTTGATATTGAATTAAAATGTGAAGAATTCTTCGTTGATACGTTTTGGTTAGATTTAAATAACACGTTTGCAAGTATGTGCTTGCACTTCAAGAGGAGAAAGACATGAATATCCACACATGTGACCTATGACACATGTGTGGATTGGCTCGTTTATAAGGAAAATAGCATGTTAAAGTAAAGCTAAGTTTCTCCACATAAGTTAGAATATGTATTAATGTGAATTAATTAAATACATCACCGTATCGTACATCGAATTTGTTGCAAAATGACGTGTTAAAGTGGAGCCAAGTTCCTCCGTATAAGTTAGAATGTTAATTAAAGAGAAGTTAATTAAATACAGTGCCATATCAAATTTGTTAAAATTGAATTCTTTCTTGTGAACATCTTTTACTGAACTTACATTTATTATTTGTAATTATTTTATTGTAACCTCTATATAGTTTTGCTTTGTGTTCCTAGCAACTTTGATGAATAATTAGTTTGTTTATGTTCTACGTGACTTCATGTCTGTGTTTATGTTATGTAAGAAATGTATAGCGCAAGAATTGAAATCCTTGTGAAAGATTCTTTGTGTAAGAATATAAAATGTGTCACTAAAGAGAATTGATAATTGACAGGATCGGATTACTTGAAATAGAATAGAAAGAGCAGTTCCTAACGTAAACAAATGCCACGTTTCAACAACCAATCAGTATCGAGATACTCACATTATGTTACTTGCAGATATCCCATTGGAAGATTTGTATTCCCATTCCAAAGAAACGCATTGGTTGATATCTGTAATTGATTGATCATTAATTGATGGATTACTAATGGACAGGCGGATTACTAATGGATGGATTACTAATCGTAATATGAAAGTGACATCAGTTTAGACTTCTTTATGCAACTTCAAAGGAAATTTAGTTTTTTTAATGTTTACTTTAGAATATAAATAAAGTTTCCGCAAAAGTGTATGGCATTTTGATTTAACATGCTTCTGTATTTTTAACTGTGATTATTTTTAAAATACTTTAATTTTATTCTACTGAACATTTCAATTTAAGTCATATTACGATAAATGAAATTTAATGCATTCAAATTCTGAGGCGCGTTTTCTAATTTATATTAAAGTGAGAAATAGGATTACAAAAAAAAATTCAAAATAAAATCGAATTTTAATTGAGGAAAGAAGTTACAGTTATTCACACTTAATTTGAGAAGCACTTTGCATTGATTAACTTCTACAAATTGACAATTTATTTACAAACTAAACTATTAGAAATTTTTCGGCAAATGGTTAAACAACAATTTATTTTATTGTTATTTTACATTATACAAACAAAGCTGTCAAACAACCATAAATAAGACTGTATTCAAGCTGCTAGCAGTGAGAAAAGCTGTTTATTACCTGCTTTCTCCTAATACGGTTACAAAACCAAAACTTTGTAACACCAATTAGGCCCACCTAATGAAGCCACTTAGTTCCTTGCACCTGAGTTCATGCTATTGTCGAAAGGGCTAATCTGTCAATCTCATGATCAACACAACGAAAGTTCGAGTCCTGATGTGGTTACCACAATATTTTCTTTATTCCGTTCAACACTTGAAAAGTTTCCAGAGTCCTGCACCCCCCCTCCAATTTGTGACGCTGAACTATTAGAGTATGATACTCTCATTTTCGCATAGATTGCAGCACCATAAAGCTGCTTAACACAAAAATGTCTACTATTTCCTTTATCCTACTACAGGCGAAACAACTAAATAAACGAATTAAACCGCATTCCATGATTTATTTCATAAAACTCAACTCAACCACAACCTAACTTCATTGTCCATTACCTAACAAAATGAGCCTAGCTCCAATTTCCAGTTAAATTAAATTTTTTATGGTTTTGAAACTATACTAGTAGTAAATGGTTAAAAAACTGTATAGTTTTTATTAATGTTTTTCTAACCATACGAGTTGTAAACGGTTTCAAAACTATAAAGGTTACAATGTTCTTTACCGTAAATTTTAGGATTAATTAGAGGGATAGTCTGCATCCGATTCAGTAACCGTAATTTTAGAATGAAAATTGTAAGTGTTATTAAGTGGAAAGAGCGAATTTATTTAGCCTATTTGTTTTTAATACACAATTTTATTCTTATATTCTTCATTATCTTCCTAAATTCCATTCATATATAATTAATATTTCTTTTTAAATTTATCACCAATAACTTAATGATATTGAAATGCTAATAAATATTTAATGATATAAATTTTAAGCAATAAAAGTACTATTTTAAAAGCTGATATGAATAGTTTATTTACTTCCGACTGTAGGTATATGTGTCAACGAAATATTTGAAATACCTTTAGGGCAGTCATGCATAAAGTATGAATTATCAAGAGGAAACTTTTTTTGATGTAAATAAAAACCTCTTTGAGAGGATTGAAAATTTTGATTTATTTTTTGTTGATGTCTCCATCATGCATTCTAAGTCTCATGTATTTTATTTCAAAGTAAATATTCATCATTTTTTAAAAATATTCAAAGATGTCACTCTCTTTTGAAAAGCCTTTTCACGAACTCTGCTTTTATGTATTTCGATTTAATTTTCTTTTATCTTTTTTTTCGTGAATTATTTTTATTGTTTCACCTGAGGACTAAATACTTTCATCAACATTATGAAAAGATTTTCTGGTCATGAAGTGACAGTTATTTATTTAATTTATTCATTTTATATGCCTGCAAAATAGAGTTTTTAAGCTCTAAAATAAAAATTAAATGCGCATTTTTGACGCCTGACGATAATGCTATTTTGTTCATTTAAACTTAAGCACGTAACGTTTTCATGAAACTTCATTAATTAACTTTAAATTTCTCATAACAAAAGTGTGATTTAAGTTTTTTAAATTTTTATTTATTTATTTTATAAATTTTTATGTCCTTGTAGTCATTTGAAATAGTTCCAATGGAAGGAAATGTGAACCGTGATGGCTCAGGGGAAAGAGCGTTCGACTTCAAATGATGTAAACCGGGTTCGAAACCCAGCAATGGCTCGTCGATACAAATTCCATTCCGGCTTGCACCATCACAAATTCCATTCCGTACCTATCACATAAAATATCCTCAGTGTAAACGGATCATGGGTTAGAGTCCCTTTGCCGACAGGCTAACCTTGATAGGCTTTCGTGGTTTTTCTCACCATGTAACACAAATGCGGGTTAGTTCAGTGGAAATTCCACCAAAAAGGGAAATTTCTTCCAATACTTGATTCCGGGATTTCCTTGTCCCCTGAAATTTGTTCAAAATTGCAAGGATACGGAGTTGAGTACTAGTAGCCGCAAGCTCAAATTGGTGTCGGCTTTTCAACGACCTTAATAAAATAGAGGTAAATGCGAGAAAAATAAGAAAAAGTGCGAGTGATATAACTTAATAAAACAACTTTTTATATCCATAAAACTGTTCAACACATTAAAATAAATAAATATAAAAGGATATCGTTAATTAAACCTTATAACCGGCCCTATCGCATACGGACATAAATGGATGAACACGTAAAAGATGGAAAAATATGATTTGCTGACATATTGTTAAGTTACAACACACAATTGTCTCTTCTATTTAAGTTCTTTTAATTAATTAGGTTAGCTCGAAAAAAATTCTTACGAAAAAAAAAACTATATTTGAAACAGTGTACAAAAAATATCGAACACTTAACATGCAATGTAGCTCATGATGGTCTACAAAATACATGACTGATGGAAAGTTTTACAAGCGCGAACATTTTTTTCGACTGCTTATTAAAGAAAACGTGTAAACGTAACTATTTTTAATATGTCCAAAAATGATGTTGATAACATTGTGTCTTAATCAACGCTTTTATTGTAAGTATAAACCAGAAGTATTAAAAGTTATGAACAAAGAAATATCGATGGAATAAATGCAGTTAAAAAGGGTTTCTCATACAAAGTGTAAAAATGTAGCAAAATAGCTCAGAAACAAATAGTATATGTAGCTACTACAAATAAAACAAATAACAAATATAGCTACTACAAATGAAACAAGTAATAAACAAATAATAAATATAGTCTTACGAATTTTATACTTATAGTGAATTTCAACGATAAACGAATTTTATAATTGTGCTCAAATTTTTTTTAACTCGCTTAAAAAGTTTTCAAGATATGGCGAAAGGCGCAAAAAGTAAAATTAACATTAAGGGGTAAAAATTTTCGATCGTTCTCCTTACCAAACTATGAGGGCCATATTTCCCAGATTGTGGCTACCCCCTATTTCTTGGAAATCAGAAATCCGAATCCAATGAAAAAAAGGCATGTTTTTTCAGAGAAAGTACGTTTTTGTGTTTGATTTTTTAACTTGAAATATTGTTCGCTCTAATTAATTAGCATATTTGAGGTCACCCCTCTAAACCATTAAGATAGAGTCCTAAAACGTGAAGATCCGATCATTATATTAAAAGTTATTCAGAGTGTTTTGTTTTTTATATTTGGAACGCTGTACATCTCAGTGCAGAGAATTTTAGGAGATTTTATAAGCGAATTAAGGTTTCAGCCAATTTTCGAAGCAAACATTTTTTACTACTGAATCAGTCAAGGCGTTATGTATGACCTTTTAGACTGATTCTATGGAAACAGATTAATATTCAAAGCCAAATAATGCGTATTATTTAACCGACTATGCAAAAAAGTCATCTTCAGAAAAATATTTCAGCAATATTCAAATTATCTGTCAAATCAAAATCAAGGAACTGGATATTCCATTCTCTGTTAACATTCTTAAAATAAATGTTGAATTGTTTTCAACTAACTTTTAAACATTAAAACCAAAATTAGTAAATATAAGTAAATTGATGTTTGAATGTTGAGAGATGAAATGAAGTACTTAGACTAGAATATTGAAACCTTTGTTTATATTCATAAAAATTAAAGTGTAAAGTTAATTGCAACTTAAAAAAATGCGAATGACAAACTAAGTTTTTTTAATTTTTACAATGGATTCAAGAAAAAAGTTTATTGCTAATAAAAGTTAAAGCTAAATAAAATTTCTGTCACTTACCATGCTTTTATGAAAGGACATATATTATATGACTTTATAGCACCATATTAAGCCAGTATCAAGAAGTTTCACGTTATCAGAAGTTCACGCACCATATTAAGTTATCAAGAAGTTTCTGTGTTCCAGATGCAAATTCCAATTCTATTTATCTGCAATTAAAATGTTTTTTTCAAGAATAGGAATTTTTTAAAAACTTTCGAGCTAATAAGTGCTATAATTTAATATTTAACTTCTTGCTTAGGAAACTTCTTATTGATAAACCTAATTTAAAATTTACTCTAATCGTAAGATCATGAAAATAATTTTTAAATAATTTGTATAATCAGACAGTTTATATAATAAAATATTCTGATCACTTTTTTTAGATTAAAAACTCATCGGAAAAAATTGGCCCATTATTGTATACCAAAAAAAAAGAAAAAAAAGAAAAAAAAAACCTAATTTAGAACGGAATACAAATTTTTATGTTTTTTGTAATTTAAAACTAAACTGTGTATAGTATTAAGAAACTTAACTTTAAAATGAAGTACCATACTCAGCATTTAATTAAATAAAAATGTTGATGTTTAGGTTGCTATTTTAGCAAAATTTCCTTCATATTTGAATGTCTAAAACTGACATAATAGACAGCGATAATACGCGTTCATTCACATAAATTTGATAACATAATCTTTACATATGCATGCACCTAATAATATTCACATACATAATAATATACCTTATACTTAATAATATGTATAGATATATGATTGTTTTTGAGGTCGATTCGACTATTTTTAAAACTGGCTTGATGTAATATTTGATGATATCTGAAAACGCTGATGTAAGCCCATTCACTCAAAATTTTTGCATGATTCTCGCCCTCAGCTATTTGTCCTTTCAATCAAAAACTTAGCCACATTCGATACTGGTCTCTCGTATAGGGTTGTTTGAAAAGTAATTTTTTTAATTGTATTTCCTCACAGAAAATTCAAATTAAGCTCCATAATCATTATATATTATGACAGATGATATGTTCAACGCTTGCTCGCGAAAAAGTTCGATTGATTTCAGTTCTTGAATGGTGCTCTTTTAAATATGGAAAGTAAAAAGCAGCTTTTTCGGCATGTTTTACTTTTTTACACTCGAAAAGGTAAATATTCTATTCAAGCAAGAAAAAACTATCCGATACTACCCGATATGTATACTACCCTCCATGGCACTACCCGATATGTATACCCGAAAAAAACTACCCGAAGGTGAATTGACAGTAAGCCACTGCCAAAACTGGTTTCTAAGGTTCAAAACAGTCTCAAAGCTCAACATATGGTTTCCTAGTGTTCTTAATATAAAGAATTCCTGAAACAGCCCGCTGTGGGCCAGGAGTGCCATGGAGGTTAAGGTTCCACAATTTCGAGATCAGCGGCATGATTGTAATAATGTAGTTGGCATTGCGCACAAACCACCTGTACTCCCCAGACAGGTACCCATCGATCGACTGGTACCCATTAATCTTCAAGACGTCACTGGAGATCATTGTGTTTTTAGGGCAAAATTTGTGACGTCACTGACGTCAACAGACGTCACGATTTTTGCGCCGGTCGTCTCTGATGCTGCGTATTGACGATTGTGATTTTCTTCTAAAACTTCAAAAAATAATCCATTTTTAAGGGCATCTCTGGGGATGAGAAATGAGTTGTCTACAATGTTTTTTTCCGATTTCTGCAAAATTTATCAGACGGTAAGCCTTTTACTCCAAACGAGGTGGTCAAATATCCCTTGGTCAGTTTTTGTACCAGAAAAGAGCAAAATATTTTTGAGCATGGAATCACGTTACTGCCGGATAGATAGCAAAAGGTATTAGACCAAAATTGACAATATGTAGTTCAATGAAATACTTTTTCACTATCAGAAGAGCCATCTTTTATTTTAATTTAAATAACGAAATTACTTTCCGAACAGTCCGATAGAATTTCAAAGGAAACTGACCAAATCGCAAGAACTTTTGTGCAATTCTTGTCTTAGGTATTTGCAAATTACTGAATTTATTTAAAACTTTCCTGAAAAAATTAAAGCCTATTTTATAGTAAAAAACAGTCAATATTTAATGTTGTTATTTTTCAACTCTTCAGTAAACACACAAAAAGAACGAAAAAAAAAAAAAAAGCTGAGTCGTCACTTTAAAAGTTTAACTATAAATGTATCACGGAAACTTTACTGACTAATTAAGATTCAGGTTGCAATTTATTAATAAAATGTTTTCTCTTTTTAAAGAAATTACTTTTACTTATGCGGAACAATTTAGTTGTAAATCAATTCGTAAAAACTTCTGCTTGCAAAAAGACATTTATTTACTGAAAGAAGTTTAAATAAATTAAGAGAACTTTTGACTGTTTTGATGCATTTTCAATTTTTTTCCCCTCATTTTGAACGAGGAAATTCAATTACCGAAGAAAAAATTCTTAACCTTAAGGAATAAAAATGTTTTACATTAAAAGCTTAAAATTGAAGTCATTTTTAGTTTCATTGAAAAAATTCTGGCGTTTCAAATCTTGTTTTCTTTAAGAGTTGTTTTATCAACTTGTGACTTCATTTATTTTAAAATCTCGACTTAAAGTAATAAATAAAAAAAAAGGTTAAGCGTGATTAATAAAACAGCTAAATGTTATTTGTGTGTTAAACGAAGTTTCTTTTTTTAAACCAAATTAAGAAAGTGTATGCAGCAAATGTTGCACGTCATCTATTGTTTATAACGCAATTCAGACGTTTTTGAAAACTAGAGATGTGCTTTGATATTTTTTTTTATAATTTCTGAAAATGCATTAATAAAAGAAGCTAAACTTATTTATAATATTTTTCTAACTTTTTTCACTATTACTTGCACAGATTCATTAGTTTCATGACTTGTTTTATCGATCTTTTAGCCCATGACTTTTAATCTATTTAAAAGACTATCATTATTATTATTTTTTTGTGTGATTATGATGTGTTTTACTTGTTAGTTTGTCTACCAGCTAAACTTTATTGGAGGATAACACAAAAACCTTTTCCTTGCTCTCTATGTAATTTTCGAAAGTTATTTTTCTTAATTTCAAAATTTAAAACAAAATTGAAATTATTATGATATATACTCTGCAAAAAACTGTGGAATAATACAGTTTTGCATAATATATATATATATATATGCATATATATATATATATGCATATATATATATATATATATATATATATATATATATATATATATATATATATATATATATATATATATATATATATATATATATATATATATATATATGCATATATATATATATATATATATATATATATATATATATATATATATATATATATATATATATATATATATATATATATATATATATATATATATATATATATATGCATATATATATATATATATATATATGCATATATATATATATATGCATATATATATATATATATGCATATATATATATATATATATATATATATATATATATATATATATATATATATATGCATATATATATATATGCATATATATATATATATATATATATATATATATATATATATATATATATATATATATATATATATATATATATATATATATATATATATGTATATATATGCATATATATATATATGCATATATATATATATATATATATATATATATATATATATATATATATATATATATATATATATATATATATATATATATATATATATATATATATATATATATATATATATATATATATATATGTATATATATATATATATATATATATATGCATATATATATATATATATATATATATATATATATATATATATATATATATATATATATATATATATATATATATATATATATATATATATATATATATATATGCATATATATATATATATATGCATATATATATATATATATATATATATATATATATATATATATATATATATATATATATATATATATATATGCATATATATATATATATATATATATATATATATATATATATATATATATATATATATATATATATATATATATATATATATGCATATATATATATATATATGCATATATATATATATATATATGCATATATATATATATATATGCATATATATATGCATATATATATATATATATATGCATATATATATATATGCATATATATATATATATATATATATGCATATATATATATGCATATATATATATATATATATATGCACATATGCTATCCTTCTTTCCTATTTAGCTGGTTTTCGTATGCATACAACTTTTTGCTTTTTGTTATGGAACATTAATCAGTTCAAAAATAAAATCGTGTATAATTTGTGCATGGATCATGAATCATATCATTTTGTGATTCAGTCATATACTATATGAATCATATAAAATAGCCAATTACTGTATTCTTAAAGTATAAATAAAAATGAATAAATAAAATAAATAAAACATATAAAAAAATAAAAGAGAACAAACGTAATGTTTAAAGCTTTTATGACACTATATTTTCTATAAGAAATATGTTTCATTATACTCACCCATTATTCGTTATTTTCTTTGGCAGCACCTTGCGTATTAGACACTAATATCTGCCAAATTCGCTACATTTTCTCTAGTCTACTTTAAAAATTAATTTTCTCACGAATATGCTTATATAAGCTTATTGTATAAATATGTAAGCTTATTGAAGTGAAACTGAGTAACGTGCATTGAAGTTAAACATCTACTTTGATATTGAATGTATATAATATTGTATAATGGTAAAACAAAAGAACAGAAAATAATAATTATGAATTCTCAGAAAAAGAAAGAGCGCAAAAAAAGTACTTTGATAGCCTTGTTAAACTAAAACAAAAAATGAGTTTAACACAGTGTAAAGAAAGTAACATTTGACAATCAGTAAGTGATTAACTTAACGATATGGTATGTATCTTATCTAATAAAACCAACAATAGAATAAAAAGAAATATCAATCTTGTTCCATTTTTCTCCGAAAAAAAATAATTGAAAGTAAACAGCTGTTTAAATATTTTTAAAAACATTTTTTAGAAGATAAGATTTTAGATATTCGAGTCTAATTGTTTTTTCTTCTTCTTTTTTTGTGAGCTTTTAATATAAATTTTTTTCTTTATATTTTTACACGTTTTATTTTAAATTCAAAATGCTTTTTGGCTTTGAAAAATTACATTTCTGTAAAACTTACGATATATTAAGAAAACAACAAATTTTTCAAATGCTTTACTTTGTGCAATAGATAATCAATTAGATTTTAAAGATAATACTAAGTTTAAACAAGAGTAATAACTAAAGCCTCTTTAACAACGATCTTCTGCAATCAGTAAATCAGTCTAAAAGACTGATTTACAAATTAAAAAAATAAGTGAAAAATTAAAAAAAAAAAGAAAAAAAGAGAACCTATTGTCTATCTATGATTTAATATTTACAAATTTCAAATTTCAGTATATTTAATGAATATATATATACAGTAAGAAAGTTTAGAAAAAAAAATATTGCTAGGGTATTTTTTTAATAATTCAGAGGAGCATTTTTTATTTTTATTCATTAAAAAAGACAATACATTATTGAATTTAATCTATTTTATTTCTATATTAAAATATAGAGCTGATGAATCATACCTCCCCAACGACTAATCATAGTAAAAATCAACTATTTATAATTTCAATGCCATAAAATCAGTTTTGAATATCTTATTTACTTTTCAGAGAATTTCATTCCTGTAATTTATACCACCTTCTGTAATTAGTTTAACTTTTTATCTTTTAAACAAATCGTTACTGTCGCCATCTATCGCATGTCTGGTATACTATAAAGAAAATTCTAAAGTTTTTGTCTACCTACCTATGCATTTTTGGTGATTTGGCTTAAATAAATTTCATGATCTTGTGAAAACAGAATGGCCTATTTTTACTTTGTTAATTATTTTCTAATTTTATTTAAAAATAATTGCATAGTTTAGTTAAACTTAATATTTGCTGTCGGAAAAGACGCAAATTTTAATAGATTTTAATCCTTAAAGATAGTGTATTAATTTATTTAATTTTATCAATGATTTTCTTTTTTGTACAATTGTGAGAAGAATCTGTTAAATAATTTTTTTCTTTCAAATAATTGTTCAAATATTAGAAGGAAATTGTAAACAACACATGTTTTAAGTTGATAAAATAATTATTAATGAAATAATATGATTATAAATAAAAAAAACATAATACATTGTATACGCAACCAATCTGCGGCTAGCGAGCCACATGCGGCTCTTTGAGGGATTATTTGGGCTCTCGATAAATGTACCCGATTTCCCATCACATTTTTGTTCTATTATATTTTAATATTTTTCTAAATCCATTTGAAATTAGCATAATTCGAGGTGAGTCTTCTATTTGCAATATAATTGTGACCCAAAAAGCATCTGAAGAATTAGAATTAATAAAGATGCAAGATGATCAAGCTCTACAATTAAAATATCAGTCGGTCAGAACCGAAGTATCCAGAGTTAAAAAAGGCTGTCGAATTATTTCAATATTCGGAACAACGTACTTATGTGAATCCTATTATTCCACTTTAAAATTCGTTAAATCCAAGCACCGATCAGTATTAATTAACCAGCATCTCAAAGAATTACTGAGAAGTGCTGTCACCAATTATTCACAACAGTTTAAAGAATTATCAAAAGAAGTAAAATAAATGTGTTGAATATTTAAATTCAATACACATATTTTGTACATTTATTTATTTGTTTTCAGTAAATATAATTTCCGTAGAAAAAAATTTTAATACCTTTTTCACATACCTTTTAAATACGTATTTAATTGCGGCTCACGAAAAATTTTAAATTTCGAAAAATGGCTCGACTATCAGGGAGCTTGGCCACCTCTGGTATACATAAAAAAAGGGAAAGAAGTTTAACTGATACATTATTTTTTCCATTTTGTATACAAGCAGTTCAAAATCAAGGAAAAATTCAATTTGTGAATTTCAAAAATATATTGATTTTCAAAGGAATGTTCAACAATATTTTTATTTTATTTCAAATTTCTCAAGGATGCAAATTTTATACTTGAAAAAAATAATTAAGAATTTTGGATGTAACCAAAACAATGAAGTTGTTATTATTTAAAAAAAATTATTTTTAAAAGTTTATGCACACATACTAAAATATGTTTGACACAAAATAAATAAAAAATATTAGAAAAATTACGTTGAAATTTATTTGCCTATTTTATATACAACAGCATTGACACACATATATATATATGTATATATATATATATATATATATATATATATATATATATATATATATATATATATATATATATATATATATATATATATATATATATATATATATATATATATATATATATATATATATATATATATATATATATATATATATATATATATATATATATATAATAAATAAATAAATAAATAAATACAAGAAAACATGAAGAAAGTTAAGAAAAACAATAAGTTTCATTTATTGCGCTTAAGCTGCAAGTAAACAGAACTCATTAGATAAGTTCAAAATGAAGATAAAACAAAGAAAAATTATAGACATATGAAAAAAAAGGGGGGGGGATAATAAGTAAAAAAATAACAAACAACAGTTTAAAAAATAAAAAAAAAGAAATTTTTTTTAAAAAAACAGGAAAAAAAAGATATGATTTTTCATCAGCCCACACGATTATATCCGCCAAACAGACTGCTTTCTGATATTGTATCAATAAAGCCAAAGCAAAAAATATTAATACAATATTGTGAGGAGCGCTCAAAATTTTTTTTACAAAAAATTACAACAAATTAAATAGAACACAAAAAGTAGAAATAAGTAAAAATAACATGTAAAAACAGAAAATAAAATAAAAGAAAACGAAAAAACAGTATAAAAAATGGACTATAAGGCGAGTAGCGAAATCAGATCTATTTACATAGACGGGAAATTTTTCAAGAATGATTTAAAAATGTTTTCGCAGAAAGATTGCCAGATTACAAAATATGAAAACAAAAGCGCAAATTGAGTGTAACTAGAGGGTTTTAAAGTGCCGTTCTGCACTGCTGAAGTGATTTGTTATTTTCTATAATTTTTGTCTATAATTTTTCTTTGTTTTAACTTCATTTTGAACTATATATATATATATATATATATATATATATATATATATATATATATATATATATATATATATATATATATATATATATATATATATATATATATATATATATATATATATATATATATATATATATTTATATATATATATATATACATATATATATATATATATATATATATATATATATATATATATATATATATATATATATATATATATATATATATATATATATATATATATATATATATATATATATATATATATATATATATATATATATATATACATATATACATATATATATATATATATATATATATATATATATATATATATATATATATTAACATAAAAGTATCATTAAATATAAATTTATATCAAAAATATAGCTTCAAGCTTGAAACGTTAAATTAAGATTACTTCTTAGAACCAATATAATAAAGCCAGAGTGTGCGACACAATTATTAAATTTAAAAGTTTAAATTTATAAAATTAATCCTGTTCAGACATAATATAAGAATCAATATATCAAACTTATATTACTTTTACTTTTTTTATAACATGTGAAAGTCAACAAAAGTTTCAAAAAATTAAAAGCGAAGAGTAAATGTTAGTTTTTTCTTCTTATTACTCATATCATTATACATGTTTTAATATTATGAAAAGCTTAACTAAAATAATACATAAAGGTTAACTATAATAAATACCTAAGAAATTTATGATTCTTTGAGGATTAATAATGAAAAAAAAACCAATAAATAATAACCGGGACTTAATTAAAAGAGAAAAAAAATTAATTATCTATATCTTTTCGTTTAATCTTTTTGTCTTTCTTTGATTTTTATTATTAACTTCCTTTGATAACATGCAGCATTAAAAAAATATCACTAATGATTAAATGAAAAATTACTCGAGTACACATTGCCTAGTTATTTTTCCGACTATTTTGTTATTATATTGCTTTTAATTTTTTTATTATTGATATATTTTAATTTGAAATTTTATTTTCCTTTGGTTTAGCCTTTCTCGTTAGATTTAATTTAGTTTTAAATTAAGTGCATTTTTCCAAATACATTTTAGATGTTTGAGCATTTTATTTCATTTATGTTGGTTTTACAATCATCAATCATTATCTATCCATCTAGTGTATTTGAAGTAATGTCATTTTAGTTAATTATGCATTATTTGAAGTTTGAACTTAACTTAGAAGACGAATGAATTCTTACTTCAAGTATTGTTGCAAGCAGGCTCTCATGGATACTATTCTATTTTACTTTATAACCTGCTTTGAACAGCCGACAAATTCTGAGTTTATGACTCTCAATGCTCAAATCCGAAGCCTTGTATAAATTTGAAGCCAACCCAGAAGTCAAGAGAACTTCTGGATTAAGAATTTGGACAAACTAGTCTTCATGTAGGACTTCTTGATGGAACTAACACACACTTACGTTTTATGGTGAGGAAAACCACGAAAACCTGCCACGGTTACCCTGACTGCAAGGAGATTCTAATGAATAATCCGTCAATCACTGAGGATATTTTACGTCAGCACTGTGGCCGATAAGAGTCGGGAGTGAAACTCATAATCAAACTGCCATCGCTGGGATATGAACATGACTCACCACATTTGGTACTGAACGCTCTTTCGCCTGAGCCACAGCAGCTCTCAGAGAAAACATTTTATTTTATAATCGTTGTTGAACAACTGATCCAATTTTGGGTATATGACTGCTGATGTACAACTCAGTAGCCTTGTAATTTTGAAATTCAATCAAGAAGAAAAGCAAACATATGGATTGGGAGAAATTTGCCTTCTATCAGGACTTTTATCTGGAACTAATCCGGATTTGCGTTACTTGGAGAAGAAATCTACGAAAGCCTCCCATGGTTAGCCTGATGGCAAGGGGCCTCTAATCCATGATCCGTCTGCCATTGAGGATATTTTACGCGAGCACTGTGGTAGTTGCGATCTGGGAGTGGAATTCATCGTGAACAGTCATTGCTGGTCAAAATGAATTTCGGGATTCGAACCCAGTTCACCTCATTGGAAGGCTATATCTTGAGCTCTCTCATATAAAACGTTCCACCTTGTGTGTTAATTGAAGTGGAAAACCATAAAAACATTTGCGAGTAGCTCGATGGCAATAGATAATTCGGGATGGTCCTAGGCTTTAAATGCTTCTTGTATTTTTGTAAATATTTCCTTAAACTTTCGTTTATCCCCCAAACCAGGAGAGAGGTTTAATGATTGTTTTCGTAACAAATTCTGCTTGTTTGCGTTCGTGTAAGGAACAGGCATGCTTTAAACTAGTTATTTGTTTGGATTTAGAATTAAGGAAATATTTGAGTTCCGGTTTGCTTTCCTGGTAGCAGTCAGCTACGTCACAAATTGAAAAGATGATGCATTGCACATGTACTATAACTCATGTTACTATTAGTGATGATTACGTGCACTAACACTAGAAAGATGGAAAATTGTTGCTTTCTTAGAAATTCTAATAAGTGACATTGCGGGCCTTCCTTGTTTGTTTGGAGTAGACCAATTAGATAGTCTGTAATATCAGTAATCTTAAAATATGATCATATTTTATTTACTAAAACTGCAATATAGAGTTGATCATCAGATTTTCGTGATATTTTATTCCATATTTGATGAAAGGCAACATATTATATTTACATTAGATATTCAGATACTAACATTAGATTTGAGTTCTGACTCTTTATTTATAATAATTGCAGATAGTAAAAATGATGTGTTGAAATGCTATTGTTCAATTAGTAAAACTAAGCATTTATGACACTAACCTAATTAATAGTTATTTTTATTGTTCTCCTTATTTTATACTTAAACTAGGAGGCTTCGCCCCCTGCTCGCTCGCGCTCGCCAACCCCCGGAACTGCTTCTGCAGTTCATTCGGATTGCTTCGCAATCCGATGCTGGCTCATTGGATACGTTCTTAACGTCTAGCTTTTGTATACTTTTTTGAACACTGAAGTTCCGAAAACTTTTCACTGTAGAAAATTCCAAACCTGTGCATTTCAATATTAATTTGAAAGTGCAAACAGTTCACATATTTTTCTATCACACTATTCTATTCTATCACACTATATATATCACACTATTCTGAATTTCAGTTGTTGCGAAAAGTAACTGTTGTAAGTTTTGTTTTAAAATCTTTCCCTCCAGAGGGCTAAAACCATGTGTTGTAAAACAATATGAAATAGTACTGAGAGCCGGATGGAGCATTGGCTTCGATGAAGATTATTTTGTGAGAATTTTTTTGATAATTCGGTGAGAATTCACCCGATTAGATATATGATGCTCACTACGTGCTCTTGCGCACCGAAGCCATCAAACTGTTGCCAACGCGAGAAAAGAAATATCATCGGTTTTATTGATACATACGTATTAGCGTTTTATATAATATAGATGTTTGGCACTTCAATGCATGCTTAGCTTTTTTATTTATTTTATTTATTTATTAGTTTTTTTTTGCAAATCAGACGTGCATTCAATGTATGACTTCTTTACTTGAGATAATGTTCCACATTTGGTTCTCTTTAGAGAATGTCTTCCTGTTTATTAAAACATTTTTTATTTTATAACCGTCGTTGAACAGCCGACCCAATTTCATGGGTTTACGACTACTTACGTTCAACTCCGTAGCCTTGTAATTTTGAACCAATCCAGAAGACAAGGAAACTCCTGGATCAGTACCCCCAGAGGTATTGATTTGTTGTGGGAACATGGAGGACTTTGAGACTCGACAGATTTAACGAGCATCAGTATGCTCTTTCTGCTTTCCTGCAGTAACTGCTATTTTTTGCTGATTTATTCTAACTTTTTATTCCTGGTCTCATTACATTAATTTCACGCATTTATAGCATGCACACATCTGAAATATTAATAAGTCCTTACTTTGGCTAGCGAAGTGATTCCGGATATAAAAGCATATGATTTGTTCTATGATGTACACGCAATACTTTGCTTATATTATGTTCCTCTCAATAACATCAAAGATTTCGGGGTGAGGAAGAGAATTTAGCAATAATATACTTGTTAGAATTTTCATTCTAAATTTATGGTAAAATAATCGGCAACCGTCTGTGCATCCGATTAAACGAAAAGTTGATGATAAAGAACATTCTTTTTACAACTAGTATGGTATTACAACCATGAATAAGAAACTAAAAGGTTTTTTTCAACCATTTAGAACTAGCATGGTTTTAAAATCATAAAAAAGAAATTTAATTGGACATAGAAGCTGGACTTTCCGTTAGATAATGGGCATTAGAGAATGAACGACACAAATTGGGGAGTACAGGACACTGGAAACTCTAAAAGTTAATAGTTTGATAACCTGTTTTTTATGGTTATTTCACTGTTTTTATTGAATATGGTAAGAAAACAACTAAATAAATTGTTATTTAGCCATTTTCCGGCGAAATTTATTTTAACGGTATAGATTTTTATATTTATTTCCTTATAGGCAGTTAGTGAAATACTTTTATCTTTGGGGCAAAATAATAAATAAATGCTGTTGGTTTTAGCTTTCTGTAATTATTTTTAAGTCCTTCAACTAGAGCTGTTTACTGAGAATTCAATTTTCTCTATACTTTTACAGAAACAATGTGCCGGTCAGTTGCTATATGCTAAATTTCTTGTTATATGTTATATGATTATGTTATGTTTCTTGTCAGTTGTTATATGTTACATGATTTAGTTGACTAACTAGCAACATATTTGTCTTTTTCATAATGTTTCATCAGTTTGAAAAATTCAGGGGCCAGTCTGGCCTCCCGTCTTCAGGGTCTTTTCGTCAATCTAGGGTCCTGCTAATACATAAATAGTTAAAAAAAAACAACACTTAAAAATAATTCAAAAAAATTCAACGTTTTTAATCAATTCATTTTTTGAATAATCGAGAAACAATTGGATTCGATTATTTCACATTGAAAGTTTTGATTTTTTGCCACGAAAATATCATTAAAAATATTCAGTATTTTATTCTTTCAACTTTTCATTAAAGATGCATATTATTGAGATCTATAAAATTGTTGGTATTGCGGATTACTTTGAATTTATTTTCTAAAAAGAATTCTCTTGGAAATGCCTTTGATTCTAGCTCAGAAATATTTTTGAAAGATATTTATCTTTTTGTGGTCAGTTTTCGAAAAAATAACAAATCTGAATTACTCAAATATTCAAGTATAAGGAACAAGCGTATACATATAATAAACATCCATATAAAGGACCTCAAAGCAAACCAAACATGTATATATTTTTTCTGAATTCACTCGGGATTAGAATTTTATGTATATCTATTCTAAAAAATAAAATTGGCATCGTTTGAGAATTTTGGCATGAAAGACATTCTTCCTTCATTGAAAATATTTCGAGTCATATTTCTCTTTCAAATTCTATCTGGAAATCATGCTATTTTATTTCGAATGTATTCTTAATCAGCTATGTTAGCTCTGTAGAGTATTTTCGATAAAAAGGAACATTGAAGACCATTACAATATATATATATATCGATAATAATAATACAGTAAACAGAAGAATCTTACGCAATAGAAAATCTCTGTAACTAGATGTAAATATAATATAATAACCGCATCAAATAATTTGATAGTTGTTGTGTAGGGCATAGGTGGAACTCGACGTGCAAATATTTTCACGTGGTTAATAAAAAAATTGTTCTGATCTTACATAATAAGCGGAAAGAATACATTGAAAATTACGAAAAAAATTATTAACTTGTATTTTTTCAAAAACGTTTCGCGAATGTAATAAAAAAATGTAAATATTGATCAGAATTAAATTTTTTTATGATATTCGAACTAACATAAAAAAACTAAATCATGTTTATTAAAAGAAGGTTTTTAGTGTCTTATTAATTTTAAGCACGGTGTGCAAACGGGAGATATTAATGGATTTGAAAAGCTTTTATGTCAATTTTATTGTTCTCACAATAGGCAATTTTCCACACTAATTCAAAAATTTATTTTTTTCAACTAGCTCTATATTTTAGCGCTTTAGAACAAACAAATAGATTATATTTATAAGGCTATTAAACTTTTTTTCAAAAAAATACCCAGTTTGTTGAGATTTTTCTAAAAAAAAGATTAAAAGTAAATTCAATTTATAATTATGAATTTTTCATTGACCCAAACAATGCAACGCCAGAGTAACTTTAAATACCCTAGCACGGAGGCGTTTTTAGGGTTGCATAGATTGAAATCAAAAACATGTTATAACATAGGAACAAGGATACAGAATTGCTTCAAAAACATAGAAACTTTTCGAACATTTAATGATTTTCATTTTCCAAAAATCTTGATTAAAAAAATTCCCCAAAAATTTTCTTTGCATTTGCATTTGGTGTTTTTTTCAGAATTAGTACATAGAGCACTGGCTTATATTCGGTAAATTTTAACAATTATTACTGTCTTAAGAAAATGTTACAAACTTATAAAAATAGTCTATAATTCGCTGCAACGCTTTTTCATGCGACGATTTTGCCTTCGAAATATTTTAAGTTAGATGCTGTACGATGAAAGGTAGTTAAGTTCGTTCGATGTAGTAAGTTCGGTGAAAGGAAATGATAGCTCTTCGATCTTTGTTTTTTTTCTGCACTCCCTGGCATTATTAAATCTTGCTTGTATTCCTTTTCGTATCATTTAAAAAGTTTAATTAAAATCTAGTGTTTGTGTATAAAAGATGATTTTTCGAAGTTCAAATCAAGACACAGCCGAAATACTTTTAATTAGAAGAAAGTCAACTTCCTGTTATTTCAGATATACATCGTCTATTCGTAATTTTATTTCTTAATACAAATAATCTTCGATCGTAATATTCACGAGCTTCATTTTAAAAGCTTTCTTAACAAACGTTGATGGAATTTCATTACTTGTATGACTAGTTTAAGTAAATCTTTACAAATCCTTTACTCAAATATTTCTGTGCTATATGTTAAAAACATCAGCTGTTGACATTTAACACAAGGTTCAACTACGTAGCTCTGTATTAAGAATTTACCGTAGATCATAGACATGAACTCTTGAATTATCCATCTAAAGTTCACAACTAAATATTCATGAAAACGACAAGGAATTACATGAAACTCTTGTAATATTTATGAGAGAACTATTTATCCTGAACAAGCAGTCGTAAATCTCAGGCAAGTATGTTCCAAAGGGTTTTCACTCATTGTGAATCATGAATCTCAATCTTGGCTTAATGGGATATGCCTATGTTCCTTGATTATTTAAATTTAGTGTCGCGTTGTTGTTGAAACGCTTCGAGATATTTTGGTTTATAACACATTTTGTCAGATGTTAATCTTTCACTTTTGAGAATTCATTTGTTTAACTAATGTAATCATGAATAACGGACAAAAGTTGAAATGCATAGGCAATTTTCTTTAAAAGAATACTTATGTATCGAGTCGTTATAAAGTTTACAAGTCGTATCAATGGCTAATAGCAGATGTGTGACTAATATATGCTGCAATTACTTTGCCATCATATTAACGTTCCCATTATCAATTTTAAACCTGTTAAAATGTTTAAGAACTGAATTAATCTGATTTTTTTAAACCGAATTAATTCTTATTCAAAATAAGTGTTAAATAAGAAATATATTCTAATTGTGAAGGGACTTCGTCAAAGATATGTACGTCACGCTCTAATTGAAAAGTAATCTATCTCTTTGCAAATAATCGTTGCCATTTTGAAATCCACATGGCTAATTGGAAAAATCTCTACTTTTTCATAATCTGACTAGTCCTATTAAGGATTTTTCAGAAAGTGCCCACACATTGGCTAACAAGAAAATACGTCATTCATTGTTCAGACTTACTTCAAAGCAGATTTACATCAACCAGACATAGTTTAAACTTTTTTACAGTAACCTTTGCTATTCTTAACGTCTTGCAAAGTGCTTGAATTAAACCAAGCTAGTTATCATGGAATTGTACATGTTTTAATTATCCTGACAAATTTTAGGCTTAATTACAAAGAGCTTACATAAAAGTTAAGTTGAAAACATATCATTTTTTGCACATTTTGCCTTATTTATTTCAGATCATTCTGCGAGAAGCCAATAGTAGTGAAGGTTGTTGAAAAAATAATTCTAAAACACTTATTGCGATAAGCCTAAACAAGATTAATCGATTTTTTAATATTCTTCGTACTTATCAGAACTAGTCAAAAACCAAAGAAATAATTTGCAATAAGATTAAAATGTAAAATCAGTTAAAAGGCTTTTCCATTTAACCAGGAGCATCGCAAAATGTGGTCGACATTTGCAAGAAGCCGAATTATTCAATTTGCTTACGATATATACGAGGGTAGTTTTTCAAGTAAGGGCTGTTGTGTTGTGTAAGGGTTGTTGTGTTGTAACGGTATGAAGGCCTCTTTAAGGTTACGCGTGCGTCGCAACGAGTGCTTGTGTCGTGCATCAGCATTAATTGGGACAACTGTGCTTAGTTGCAGCTGTGTAGGTGAACTGTACGATCAGTTCTGTGTCTTTAAAATTATCCAATTTAACAAATCGCCCGCCATGCACGAGATACGGTCTGCGATGCGGTTTTAGTCGGCAAAAAACCTGCCTGCTACATACATTCACTGGCAGAATTGTGAAGTTACGATTTGTGAAGTAGCAAAATTCCCTATCAGCTATGGCAATGACTCTCTCCGCAGCTCAGATCCCAATTTTATTGGACTTTTTTGGTTGGGAAGTTTTGGACCACTCTTCCCTACAGCCCAGACCTTCAGCTGAGTGACCCTTTGCATCTTCTCCTTTTTTTTAGCATCATTTTGGCGGCAATTACCACAACGATGACGAATACGTGAAAAGGGTCGTGACATCTTGATTAACGGAGCAGATGGTAAGTTTGTATGAGGAGGATATTCTATACCTAGTTGTAAGGTATGATAAGTGTTTAAACAAATTTGGCAGTTTTGTTGAAAAAAAGAGAAACGTATAGCATTTGAAAGTGAGTTTGTTTCTTTAAAATTTTCTTTCGGTTGGTTTTATTTACAAACGGACCTTACATAAAAACACCCCTGGTATAAATTGTTCAATTGTATTATTAGAAATAAAGCATAGTAGCTGTGCAAACTCATACGATTGTTCTTCTCAACAATCCAAGACGAAATATATAGGTTTTAAATATATATTTACCAATTTTAGGTATAATACTTATATGTATAATGTATGTAAGAGGTGTTAACTTCGATTTACACAGTAAAAAGACTCGGAAAATCTTTAATCAGTATTTGGTACTAAGTTTCTCATCATCTCAAAGTTTAGTTAAATGAAAGATCATTTTACTTTAGTTACACCATAAATTGTGAAGTATTACATAGAAATACTTCCATCGTGCAACTAACTGCACTAAAATTTAGAAAAAGACATTAAACTTGACTCACAGTGACTGTAAACTGAAAGATATTGCTTACGACGTCATGTTTTTGCTACAACTCGGAGGTAGGTAAATGTTTTTTTTTGTTGCATTAATTAAAGTTCATTTTTTCTTGTTGCCTTTTTAAATTTGGTTGGCGATATAAATGGCTTGAGGCATGTCATAAAATAACCTACTTGCGGTAAATAGTTTTGTTACGGTAAATAGCAACCTTGTCCTGAACTTGAGGTCCTTAAAAATACACAATAATGACACAACCTTCCGCTGCTTTTATAAAAGAAAAAATGAAAGAATGAAAATAGGTGTTTTTTAGTGCAACCTTTTTTGGGTGCAGCCTTCTATTGATATTTGGAGCTAGTGAAAATACTAAAGTATGGTAAAATTGAGCTTTACTTTATGTAGCTAGAAAATGAATTCCAACTTTTGGTGCAACGTGGCTCGAAATTTATAACAATATAGTAACATGGTTTATAGTATAAGCATAGTAGTATAGGTGCGTTCAGCAGAAACACTAATCAAAACAATTAGTATAGAGCTGAAATTACACCCTTCTATCACTACAGGAGCATTTAAAAGAAATGAAGGAATTTTTGATTTTTAAAACTGATTTAATTTAGTTTAAAATGAATTAAATAATATATGTTTATCTAATGGAAACATCCTATTTTTTGTAACTATAATTTAGAAATTTAATCCTTTATTGCATTTTCTTTCAAGATCTGTAGTTGAGTTTAATTTGCTTCATTGAAAAATGTTCATAAAATAATCTACCTACCAATCTGTCCAATTCGCGTTAGCTGCTATATAAGTTACTCAATAAAATAGTCTAGATTTGGTGAAAATCAATTATTAATGTATCAACTTGTATTAATTGGAGTGTTTCGATGAGTTTTTAATTGTTACGTTGAGTTTTTAATTGTAATCCAGCATATGCGACGATGTGAAATTTTGTAGTTGTTGTTTCTAATACCACAATACCAGTAAGCCTGCTTTCGAATGCTGCCTTTCTGTATGACCAAGAATATGACTTAAGCCACACACATAGACGTCTTAGCCCACTTTAAAGGGCGGATCCATTCATACATCTCATCCACAGATCGTAATTCGACCTAAACTAGCGAACGATCAATCTCCAATTCAGTTTCCCCAAAAGGTACTGATTTGTTATAGAAGACTTAATGACTCGACAAATTTAACGTGAACAAGTCACCATTTACTACACCGAGTTTCTTCAGCCTGCGGGGATCGAACTCACGCCATCTTAGACATGGGTCCAACGCCATACAGTCCCGGCCAGAAATTTTGTTAAACATTAAATCATTACTAATTTCTAAAGATGAATTATTTTTTTAGAAACTAATAAAAAATTATTTAACTGGGACAAATACATGAGTAAAAATGTGGTTTTTTTTTTAAATATTTTTGCACATTCAAAGTTGTGGCTTCGAAAAAATAGTTATTAAAATTTATTTCATTAGGTACAGTGTGAAAAAAATCGATAAATAAAAATAAACTATACATCCTATGAAAACTTGTTATTTAATGATTAAATCTTCGCATCTTAGGACTAAATTTTAAAGGTTAAAAGGGGTGACCTCAAATATTTTGACGATATTTTAAGTTAAGAACGCAAAAACGTTCTTTCTCTAAATAAACGTATCTTTCTGTGCGGCGAATTTTGATTTTCTGGACCCTCCATGTTATTTTTATGATTAAAATATTTACTTATTTCATGTATGTTAAATAAATTTAGACTAAATTAGATAAGTTCTAAATTAAATAAGTTTTTAATTTAGACTTGTTTAACTTTTTGTTCAACACTGACTTTGATTTTTATTTGCTCAATTGTTGTAGGATATTTATTTAATTAGCTGACGTGCTCAGTAAATTGAAGACACATGAATCACTTTTGCCATGATACACCATGATTGATCATTGATTTGTACCTAAAAAATAGCTTGTTAGCATTTGTTTTTCTTTAATCTTCTATATTTTTTATATATTATGAAAGAAAATGCAAAAAGTATAACCCTTAAATATTATTTAATACATTATAACTATCCGTGATGTTTAATACTATACAACTTTTTTAAATTCGTTTAACAGAAAATTATCGGGGAAGAACTTTATTTCTGAAAACTTTTCGAGAGAAATTTAAAGTGACTAGAAATCCATGTTTTTTCTTGTCGCATCTAATCCTAAATAAATTATTTTCAAGCCTCTTCCAATTTTTTGCGTATGAAACTTTCGAAGTAAGTTAGGATCATCCGCCAACTTTAGTGTAAAAATAAGTTGCCAAAGCTCCTGAACTGTATTCATAAGCTCATTAATGTTAGTTGAATAAAACTCAGAAAAGAAACTTTTTTTCTTGAAAACTTACCGAAAAAAATGTGAGAGACTTAAAATTCTTTGTAAATGATCTATTTCTTACAGCTTTAATTATATAGATGAATGATTTTAAAATTTTCAATCACAGTAATTAAAAAATGTGTTTGCTTTTTTTTCAAAAATGGATACCATGGATGAAAAATTTCAAGGCAAATAGTGTGCAGGTTTAGTTTTTCCTTTTTTTCACAGTGCATTATTTTATGATTATTTCAAAATATATTAAAAAATAAGTTTTAAAAGTCATTTTTTAAAGAAAGAAAAAATCGATCTTTTTTTTAAGTTTTAAAATAGAAAATAAATAAAAAAAACATTGAGAGTTAAAAAGTAATAATAATGAAACGCACGACTAATGATTCTTACGTAATAAGTAAAAAATATTTATTAAAAAAACAATAGTATCAAACAATAGTATATACAAAAGTATCATACAACTTAAACAAGCACAATCCTAGAAATAAAACTTTAAGTTTTGACTATTCAGCTAAATTCTTGAGCTGTATTTCGCTTATATTGATAATGAAATCACTCTATTTATGACAAAGCGCGAACTTTAAATTTATGACGAAAATATGTCCTCAAAATGGAACCTCATTACAGTGCATAGTGGAAGATTGCTAACTAGTATAACGAAACTAATGTGACAACTAGACGATCGAAAAACAAGTGGTGTAGCCAGCCGATCAATCTGTAAGTTAATCAAGGTGTTGGCCTGATCGTACGAGAAGATCCCGGGTTCGATTTCATTTTGAGCATGTGTGGATTACTTCTCTGTTCTATCTATTCTTGCGATGTTTGGGAGACATTGATCAGTCTATATGGTGCCTTCGATAAAGTAATTATTAGAAGAGTAAATAAGATACATTAGGCGTTATGAGGGTATTTTTTTACTTTGAAAGAAAAAAAAATTACAAAATGTTTCTTAAATTGGTTTTCTTGACTAAGTGGCAATAATTATTTCGTCAGTTTGGCGAAACCTTTGTATTTTCTGAAAAAAAGGGGTTGAGCGTTTGCCTTCCAATGAGGTGAACTGGGTTCGAATCCCAGTGATTCCTCACTTGACTCACATCGACAACGGCTCTGAAGTAAAATATCCTCAGGGATAGATGGATCATGGGTTATATTCTCATTGCCGTCAGGCTAATCGTAGGATTTTTTCGTGGTTTCCCGCTCCATACAACGCAAATGCAGGTTAATTCGATCAAAAAGACCTCCACGAAGGCAATTTCCTCCCAATACTTGATGCAGGAGTTCTCTTGTCTTCTGGATTGGATGTAAAATTACAAGGCTTGATCGTCCGTAAATTCCAGTTTACCCAAAATCAATTTTTATCGTAAAATATTTTACTGCAATATTTATTTAATTCAAGTGATTCATTGGTTTTACGGTAATTAATACTGTAATAAATATGGATTATCAGATTTTTTGCTTTGGTAAAATATAGTGGACCCCTGAAAGCCGATACTTTTAACCGTAATTTGATGTGGATTTTATTACAGTGTTCAATTAAAGTAATTTCAAAGATTAAAAAATTTATTCCAAAAAAACGAAACTGTTGTTCTTGGCACAAGATTGTCCACAATCGAGCAATTTATCAATGCTTCGGTACTCTAGTAAGCTTCATACTTTTTTAAAATTTAAATTTTGAAGTTTTTACTTGGCCAGCCAAACAATTTTTTTCTCAATTTTTGGCCCTCGACCAAAAAAAGTTTGCCCATCTCTGGCATAAAGAATCAATTTATTAAATAAAGTGCAATAAACATTCCGTGAAAGTTGATTCTAATTAAATACAGCTGTAATTAGTAAAATCCCTAAAAAAAGGTAATCCTCAAATATAAAAATCTATGTATAATAATAAACGCGGCTGTGTGTGTGTCTGTAATCACACACACACCAGAAGACTCGCCCAGGCACGCAACTCGGCACATAATTGTGTTTTGACATAATGAAGAAGTATTTTTTTTCTTTTTCAAAAATTTGGATTAGTTTTTTAGTTATCAGTCATTTTGTAAGAAAATCTATGCTTTTTCGTCCTCAAAGAGCCATATTCAAAAAACTATTAAAAATGCATGTACTTTTCTCAAATCTTATAAATGTATGTTAATGCGAACCTTACAATTCTAATATTAATTTTCGACAACTTAAACCAATAATATGCAAAGGAATTAATAATTTAATTGTAAGGTTCGCAGTAGTTTACATTTATCAAAGTGGAGAAAAGTTAAACTTTCGTATTAAAAATGTGGCAACATATTCGATACGTAAATAGAACGCTTCGCTTTGATATATTTGTCGCTGTTCATAATTGTTATAATAAGTTTTTCTTCTTCGTTCCACGCTCTATTTTTTTTCTTAAGCGAAGACGATAATATTTGTAGCAGTATAGAAATCGAAATTGATACCATAAAAAATTATATAGAAATAAAAATTGATACCATAAAAAAATATTTCGTTTTCGTGTTCTTTTCATGTATTTAGCATTTTAGTTTTTTTTTCTTAAGCGTTGTAGCTATATAATATATAAATAGGAATTTAATTGTTTTTGAAGGAACGATCACACTTACCTTGGATCTCTTTGGTTTTTCTATTCTTTATTTTAACAGTTTTTATTAAATGTAATTAGTTATTTTCAGAAAGTTTCAGTTTGCAGGTAAGCACTTAGATTTTAATATTGAATTTTCATGATTTGCTTTCATAGTAATTGTTGTTCTCAAGTATTCGTTGACTTCTTAAAAACCCGATTACTGACATGGCAGAACCGCCTTCCAAAAAACTCTGCATTTTGTCAAAGAAAAATATATTAAGATATTCTCAAAGAAGAAGGGCCCAAGAAACGTCTGTGGAACGTCAAAGAAGGATGGAACATGACCGAATTTCGACAAGCAATTCTAGAGCCCAAGAAGTATCAGAGAAACGTCAAAGAAGATTAGAAGAGGTTTTCAGCTATTGGCCAATGATGATTTCGAAAGCAACTTTTGCATGCTTTTACAATTTCCGAGGCCTTAAAAAAACAAAAAACAAGAGCTATAACACATCTGCTGCAGAACTGGATATGAAGACAAAATTGCAGGACAGGAACACTTTAATTGTCCACTAATCTTCAGATTTCCTGCTATGTTTTAAAAAACTTTATTTGTGAAAACCTTTAGCTTGGCGGACAGCTGGCCGCCTTAGGCGGCTAGTAAATAATAAAAGAAAGAATAGTCAGCAGTGAAAATCTCAGCAATATTCTTTGTTTAATTATCTTTGAAATATCCTTGCATAAAAATTCCAACTTTCACACGCCTCTCCGAGCGGAACAAATTTTTTGGGGTATTGGGGTTCTAAAGTTGTCCTTAACACCCTACTTTCATAATCCTATGACCTACAGTTTTGGAGTTAAATTAGAGAAATACACCAACACTTGTTTTTGTCATTAAACTTAAAATGAAATATTTCGTCATGTTTAAAGTTATGTTACAATACATAATGGTAAAATTAATTGTATTTTAAAATCTTTGAAATGTTCCTTTCTGAATTCCTTATGTAAGATCGCAGTTTGGGTATTTTATGATTTTCATGCACACATCTTATTTCCCATCAGTCAAAACTGAATGATTAACGTGTTATTTTGAACATTAAAAGCTTATATCTAATGGAAAAGCCAAGTCAGGTAAATTGAGGTAGAACATTTGATAAACTAGATTAAGGTTTCCTAATTATTTGATAGAAACAATCTCGAATTTAAGCTCTGTCGAATAGTTAACGAACTTAAAGTCGAAACTAGACATTTTAGAACAGCAATTAAATGCGTGTTGAATTGATCATTTCTGCAATTAGAGCAAAAATATGATCAAAACAACCAGGAAATGGTAAAACTTACCGTATTTTTACCTATAGGGGAACACCAAAAATTTTGGTAATTTTTAACTAACTACTTTAGTAATAGTTTTAGAAAAATAGCAATAAACTATGGCTTTATAATATGCAATAAAATTTGATAAATGTATTAAAATATAGTAATTTTATCATGATACATTAGTGCATAGTATAAAAATTATTTATTCGGTAAAATTTACTTTTCAGTTTTGTATTTTTTATTAAATGTTTGCTAGTAAGAACTGTAATTTTGAAAACTGGGGTTTTTGGTAAACTGTTACCATATAATCAGAAAATTTACCAAATGAATAGTTTAAATACAGTATATTTTGGCTTTTGTAAACCGATTTTTTTTCTTTTTTTTTCTAAAAATGTTATTATTCTACAGTATGGTAATTTTGGCAGAATTCTTTTTCTCAGTGCGGAAAAGTTTTTAAGATTTTCTGTTAGAAAATAGGAATTATATAAAATTTATAAATCTTTGTTTGATTGACAAAATTATAATTTATAAATTATAACTATTATTTTTTGTATAATGCAAGAGGCTAACTTAATATGTGTTTTTAAAATCCTTGTCATCAAACTCTACGCAAAAGAGAGAGCATACTAATGTTACATTTATAAAAAATAAAAACATGTTTCTATTTTTTAGATAGATAATTAGTAAGGAAATGTGTAAGGTATTGAAATAAATAAATAAATAATACTCTTTAATGGTTTTATATCTTCCATTGTAAGTGCTTTTAACTTGATTATAATTTTTTGAATTTTGCTGATGTATTTCTTTGTCTCTAATTGAATACTAATTTTAAGCAGATAAGCTTTTAAGATTTCATACTTTGCGATATACTTATTCAAGCACTGATATGATAAAAGAAAAGGAATTGAATAATTCAACATAGAACACCACATACAAAAAACCTAATTTCACAACTTTTAGTTCATAATTTAGCAGTTTTGGTTTTATTTGATGTATTTATTGAACAAAATAGTTTTGGAATTTTTAAGATTACCCAGAGTATATGGAATTTTCAATAAATGTAATGAACTTGATAGATATGTTCCTCTGTAGAATTTTAAATTAAATTATAGTTTTCGTTCAACAATATAGTTTTCTTAATCATGAATAGTTTTCTTAATTTTTAAATTTTATATATGCTTTATTTTTTTAAAAAAAATCTTGAAGATTTTTTTAGTATGTCGAAACTAAGAACTCATTTAAATGCAATTAAAAAATTTAAAATTCTACAATTCTAAGCTAAAAATTTTATAAATTAAATACAATGATAGTATTTATTTATTTTTAAATTCCATATAGTATTTTATGGCAAAAATTAAATATTTAAAAATATGTCAGAATTAATATCGCAACATTCAAAATGTGCCTTCCACGAATAAATTTATTCATAAATTATTATTTATATTTCATTAAAAAATGCAAAAATTTAAATCGCGATGCAAATTTAGTTAATTACTGTGTTTTTAAATTTAACACAATAATGCTTAGTCCATATATTTTTAATTAAAATGCATAATTTCGATTTCTTGCTGTATGCAATTTAAGTATTCTTAAGTACACAATTTGCTAGGATATTTATCGATAAACTTATCGCTTCGAAACGCTTAGCTTTAGATGATGGTGTTATCAATTATAAAGTGTTATCAATGCAGCAAAACCTTGCAAATGAGATCAAAAAAATTCGCAATATACATAATTTAACTTAAAGTATCCGACTATTTTCGATAACTCTTTCTTTGAAATATTAACATAAAATTTAAAAATATTTAGTTTAATTTTTATTTGTGTAAAACCTTATAAAACACGAAAATTTTTTTTATATTATTATAATTTTTGAATGGTTATTATTAGGTAAAAATAAGGCATTTTTCGCATAAGCACTGTAAAAAAATTTCTATCGCGTAAAACAAAAAATGCGTTGAGGATTCCATTTAGTTGGCTATCAACTATGTTTTGAATTATTATCTTAATAGCAAGTAAAATTACTACTGAGTTAGAGATCAATGTAGTTATAGAAGAGAATTTTTAAAAATTTCTGCACTTCTCGTTGCGAAAAAACCTGCATTAAAAAATAAAATTCTACTTTTTTTTCCTTAGTCTGTAACTCAAATGGTGTGTGCTATAATCATAAACACTCATGGAAAATTGTAGACAATTGTTTTTAAGACAAGTCGAGAAATGGTGTTTAAAGTAATGCAAAATAGGAAAAACTCTGATTTTGAGATAAACGCAGTTAAAGACTTAAAATCATTAGTCTATTCACTGTTATTATATTGCACAAAAACTGCTGTAACCTTTTAAATAATTAGAGTACAAGCAATAGTAATGTATTTTTTAGAAAGCTAAGAGTACAAGGTTTCTAACTTTAAAATAAAATTGACTTCAAACATTTTGCTCAAAATCATGTTTTTGCATGTCACTTTAACTCAAACTCGATGTATTCTCGAGATGAATTCAAAATGAAAATAATCTTCAACGTTAATTGTCACCAAATTCATTATATTACGATTGCTTATTATATCAATAGAATGTTTCTCAGAATGCTGTATTTACGAAAAAATTTTACAGTCAAATTTAAAATGATTTAGGTTTCCCGGAATGATCATAGTTACATATTTTAGGTAACAAATTTTAATTAGTAGAGTTTTTTTTAAAGTATTGGTTTCTAAAATGATTTTAGTTTTCATCTTTAAAAATGTCAGGAAACAGCTAAGAAATACAGCTGAAATGTATCACTTAAGCTTCCTGGAATTTTACAAGAAAGCTTTAATCTAACCCGATTAATTTATATGACTACCTAACCTAGAAATTCAGTTAAAAATTGAAAATACGCATATATTTGTAGATGGAAATTAAAAGCTTTCATGTAAATTCCAGGAGACCGGAAGACAAATCTAACAATGCTCTACAAATCTACCCGTTTTAAATGTTTTTGATTTCTTCGTTATTTATTTATTTATGATTTTATTTATTTATTACTTTTATTAATTTATTATTTTATTTATTTATTACTTTTATTTATTTATTATTTTATTTATTTATTATTCTATTTCTTTACTATTTTATTTATTTATTATTTTATTTATTAATTATTTTATTTATTTATTATTTTACTTATTTATTATTTTATTTATTTATTAATTATTTTGTTTACTTATTCGAGTATGTTATTTATTTATTTTTGGGTTTTAAAATATTTCTTTAAGTATTTCTTGACATTATGTAAAGATAAAGGAAATAAAAACTGCATAAATATTTTTGTCAAAAGAAAGTTAGAAAAACAGATCGAACTTTTTGGATCATTAAATAAAAATCAGACGTCAAATATTCCTTTCCTTGTAGAAGGAAAATATAATCAGTAAAAGAACTCTCAAAGAATATTTGCAGTCATCAATAAAAAATAAGTATATTTTTCCCGATACTAAAATGTTCTCTCTTTTCATCAATCCAATTTGAAAGAAAAATCTTCTGTAATACTAAATATTTAGTAATACATTTCCTCAATGGTACAAAATAATTTTTGCTGCTGTTTCTACTTTTCACAATATAGCTTCAGTTATACCAAATCCATTAGTCCAAATGCAAAGTCACACATCAAGAGAATGTCCTCCAAGGACAATTCCAGACTTTTAAATGGTCACTGATGAATTCTGAACCTTCCACAAATATTTTTTATTTGTACAATTATGTAAAACTTTTACTTAATGAAAGGAGTTAATAAACTTTAGCTTCAAAAAACCTATACGAAGAGTTTTTCCTGTTTTTTATTGATATCTGTAATGCTTCGAAAATTTAAGAATAAAATTTCAACCAATTGAAGAAAAAAACAAGCCTCAACGCAAAAAAAATATAAGAAATTTTCTATTATAAAACAAATATAATAAATATTATTACAGTATATGTGAAAAGTAATTTGCTCTTGAGTGAAATTAAACTATTTGAGGGGTATTTGAAGACATTGAAATGCGATTTACTCACTGAAAAAAAAGTATGGACTAAACTACCAGAATAAGGTAAAATTTATCGTGTTTCTGACTCTATGGGAACACTAAAAAGCTCTGTAATTCTTACCGAAGCACTTTGTTAATGATTTCGATAAAATTAACAATAAAATATGGTAAATGTGGTAACATTCGTCAGTTTTATGATAAGTTAGAGCATGGCATAAAAAAGCATTTAATCATTTAAATTTATTTTTCAGTTTAATATTTTTTCTAAATGCATGGTAATAATAATTGTAATTTTTTAAAGCAGAATTTTTGGTATACCTTTATCATGTAAGAACAGTAAAATTGACAAACAAATATGGTTTTATATTGTGGGAAAATTTGTTAATGCGATAAAATTTGGTAATTTTATCATGGTACCTCAAAGCTTGGCATGAAAAATCAATTTTCGATTAAATTTACTTTTTCTTTTAAGCTTACTAAGTTTTGTATTTTTTTTATTCAATTTGGAAAATTGAAAACATTTACTCAGAAAAACAAAATATCTTCTTATTATCATTCCACTTTGAATAAAAAGTAATTAATTTATTTTTTACTTTACTTAATTCTGCGCCACCATTTCATTATGTACATTTCACTAGACAAAATTTTTATTAATTATGTGCTTCACGATTGCATTTCATCTTTTTCTTTATTTAGAAAAAGATTATCATCAGTAGAAAGTCAGTTTTATTTATTTATCAGGCAAATGTTATTGACTTTTAAATGAGTTTTTAGGAAAAGTAAATATTTCCTCTACTTCTAACTAATCAATTTCAAGAGACGACATTACCGATTTTAGAAGGAATGAAATTCTAACGACTGGTTAAATTGTGAAGTTCATTAGCATGAATCTATGAAAGTTTTTGTTTTTACTTCTCAGAAATATTTTTTCAACGCTTAAAAATTCTGTTTTAAAGAAGTGAAGAAATGAAATGTATGCTTTAAAAAACTGAAAATAAAACAGTAGAAAAAACTGATTAAAACCAACTTCTGAAAGTTATCTACATTTTGTTAAACTGAAGACTAATTTCATACTCTTGCTGTGTTTAATCAAAAAATTTCTCTCTCTATATAAAAAAATAGTAAGGGCGGCTGCATTCCGCTTTTATGGTATATATATATATATATATATATATAAAAACGAAACTTAATATATGAGGTTATTAGAAAGTTTTCATTTACAGAAAGTTCCAGGACAGACTTTGAATGATTCCTTATCAGTTAAAAACGGTATATATCCACTAAAGTCTGACGTCACAACATGACATTGAACCTTAATAAATACACTTGCATTAAAACTGCCTAAAAATGCCCTCGTTATATGACATTACAGTCTTTTTTGCAAGAATATTAAATTAAGAATATTAAATTATTTCAACGAGACTAAAATTATTATATAAAATCTTTGCGTTTACAAAGTTTTTATTTAAATCCAAATTTGAGAAGATGCACAAGCCTCTTGATTTCAAACATACAATTTTAGTTAGTAACTAGTCAATACACATTCACAAAACTCAATAACTATGTCGACGAAGTTGTAATTCCATATTGAAAATAGTTTATTTGACAAAACTTTAACTCAGTTTTAGTTCTATTTTTATTGTACCTATTTTAACTAAGTTCAGTTGATTTTTAGCATATATTTGCATTTTATGTGAAAGAATTTTATTTTCCAATTACCTTTAAAAGTTTATTCATTTTTATGAATATTTTATTGTTTATTCTTGACTATTTCTTCCTTCTTAACTAAAAGACTCGTAAAATGCCAGTTTCGTATAAATTGTAGAAAGTTTGTAATTCTAATATTGTAATTATATAGTTTACTCGGAAACACGGTTCGCAATAATCATAATTTTAAATTTTTCAGTTTGGATATTTCTCTTCTTTGCTTGGTTTTAGATTGCTTATTTTTTCATGTTAAACCTTTATTTAACAAATTATGAAAAAAAAAATTATGAAAAATGTGCGAAACGTATATAGTTGCTATTATGCATTTTGATCCCATTATGTAATTGCTATTTTATATTTTGACAAATATTGTTTTAATATTCAAAATTATTTTCTAATTTTTTTTAGTAGCATGTTTAATTTTTGACTTTAAAGTTTACTAGCGATTTAATATATAACTGGAAATATTTTGAAAGCAGAGATTATACCACAAAAACAGAAATAATAACAAAATACTTGTGAAATATTTGTTATAGCTAAAGAATTAGAAACATTAATCACATTGTTAATAAAATTAATTACAATGTTTAATCATTATTCGTAACATTAATATTAGTGTAATCCGTAGTCGTATATTTTTTGTATATTTTGTATTCAAATGTATTCAGATTTGATGTGTGGTCCAAGTAATTTTAATTTCTTCAACTGTTAAGTTCAGCTTTCAAGCCATATCTTCTCCTGTACATATCTGCAAAATTATAAGAAAATTTTTTTCGAATGGCAGGCACTGAATTTTATTCGTTTCGCCTTAAAAGGTACCAGAGTTGTTACTCATTTCGCGTTACCCAGTGGGCACCCGTGAAACAAAGTCACGGAGGCGAGTAACATTGCCCACACCACACTGCCACAAACCCATTCATAGGGTGGACCACATTCGCAAATCACACACTACAGAGAACAACACAAGAGAGAAACATCCATGCCCAGAACAGGATTCGAATCCGCGGCCATTGGCTTCGCAGTCAGACACGCTAACCACTCGGCCACCTGGCCGGCCATTATAAAATAATAAACTCTCATGAAAAAATTACTATTATAACTAAGCAGAGACAGCAAATCAAGCCTTTATATTCTAATAAATGTAGCAATTCTACCTAAATTAAGTTAATTTGTAAAATATTAATTACAGTAGCCACCTTTGGAGACCATCTTGATTACTTTCAAAATACCTTGTGCAATATGCAAAATTTAATTGTACCAAAGCCTGCACTATTTTAAAATATTCGATTCTCAGCTATGGCTGGTTGAGGTGAATTCTGCTCTCAACTTGCACCAATCACAGTGCTGACATCAGTGGTTTTCGTGGTGGTTTTTCCTTCATGCATCGCAAATGCACGAACTTCCTCACGAAGGCTAGTTTTCCCCAATACTTTATCCTGGAGCTCCCTTATCTTCTGGGTTACGATCAAAATTAGAATGCTAAGAAGGTAAACATTGTTAGTAGTAAGCTTAGAATGGGGTCGGCTGTTCAACGCCAATCATAAAATATGAAACACATAAAATGTTCTTACAAGAAAACAAAAAGTGTTTGTGAAAAATATATAGATAAAATTTCAATTTCAATTAGACAATAAAATATTGCAAGAGAAGGAACAGGGGAACACATAGACGAAAACAGAAAATATATTTTAAAACAGCACTAAAAATCCCTTACCAAACGTCCTGCTGACCATGATTAAATATAGGTTTAGTCAAATACAGGATAATCTTTTTTAAAATTCGTCCTTCGTTTTTATTGTCTAGTAAAAGAAATCTGAAAAAATTACACGTTTCAGTCATAGTTTTTCAGTGAAATTCAGCAACGTTTGTAAATCCAGTAGGGGAGAGTCGGGTAGCCCCGCCCACTTAAGGATTATTGCTTATATTTCTGTATAATATTGAGTAATAATCAATATTTTTGAATGTTTCTATTGTTTTATCATCCAATTAAATAATGCAAAAAGAATAAACCAAAAAAAGAATAGTTTAACTTAAAAAAATATAAATTTAAAAAATTTGACTACTGTATTCAACATATTTTCAAAATTATTGTTTACCATGTTACCAGATGCATAAATACTTGAAACTTTGAAAATAATATTTTTTTAATATAACAATTAATGACTGACTTGACCCATTGACTTGAGAAAATATTCTATACATATGAAATTGACAGTGGGCGGGGGTACCCGACACTCCTCTAACTATTTTTTTATTTCTATAAAAATACAAAATTATTCTAAATAAATATTTAGTGTATCACTAAGTATTCAACACTACTTAAAATTATAATTTAAGCCTACCTCACAAAATGAAACTACACAAATACTTTGCGCATAACTAATATATTTAACTTTTTCGTTTCTCATGGGAAAGATAATCATTCCGATCCACTTATTATACCCTAAGTAAAAGGGAAACACCACTTAAATTATTATTTAAAACAACCTAACAAAATGAATCTAAACAAATACTTAAGATAGAACTAATTGCGCAACACTATTTCAATTGTTACTTAAGACAACCTAATAAAGTCCACTGTTATAGATGACTATACTGTTGCCAATTTAGATAAGTATCTGTGTTTTTGTTGCCCCTTAAGAAAAATAAATATATTGATGAATGTAAAACCTGTCGGAACTTTTGAAGTCCCAAGAAAAGACCAACATATTATAAAAGTTTTATTCAAGTTAAGCATTTAGTACTTTGTGTTTTATGTTTAGTTGAAAATGTGACTGAGTCATTAAAATAATATGAATGACTTACTTGCAAAATTAATCGAAATGGGAAACTGAGAACTGACGAACAAAGATTGATCATAAAATGGCGTCTTCGAAAGAAATATGAACAACTCCATAGGCGATGTTCAACGTCAAATTATCGTGTTCTGCCAATTAGTAATGATAGATAGGGGAAATACAGGGACAGACGAGTCCCGATGGGATATTTTGTGCCGTTTCAATGCTGTATGAACTTATTATTAATGGGACTTAAAAGTCCCTCCGGCGTATGAAGGTTTAATGCAATGGTTTTTGGTTATTATTTTCTAAGAAAGTGTTACAAAAAGGTTTTAAATATATAATTATTGCAGCTTTAACCTGTCGCTGATTAAATGCTATGCAAATATAGAATTGTTATTCAGTAATGATAGGCCTTAAAGGCTTAAAATAACTTTGATAGGCTTAAAATAATTATGAAAATAATAATTAAAGTTTCTTAAATTAAGCAATATTTAAGTAACAACCTATTTTATTTAAACTAATAAGGGTAAATTTAATGAAAATTTTTGTCCAAACTCTTAAACTCTAAACTGGCCCTGTATGATAAACAGTAGGGGAGAGTGGGGTCAATTGTAACAGGGTACGATTGTAACAGAGCAAAAATTTCGAGTGTCGGGTTCTAGATTTGGTTCCTTGGTGGCGCACAAGGTGTATTTAATAAATCTACGTGTACACTCCTGGTGGCAACCATTTCTATGCACTTTTGAAAGAGTTACATCACAAAAGATATTTTCACGCTACGTAAGTACTTTTTTTGGTATTGGAATATTATATTGCAACAAAGTAATTTTGTTTAAACAAATAAAAATTACTAACCGAATATGTAAGTGGATACCTTAATTAACATTTCAATAAAAAAAAAAGATTAGTTTTGCTAATTAACTAGCATTGTTTTTAACAAATGAAGCTGAAATGGCGTCTTGGGGACGATTGCAACAATAAATAAAGGGATGATTGTAACAGCTGAAAATAAATAATCTTATGCTTACAAACCATTACTTAACTCTTTAAGAACCACCAATAGTTTCCTATATCATTTATATTATGTTGCATGTGCATTATTTTATTTGTCACCTTTCACAGCATAAATTAAAATTTTTAACCCCTTAAAATTAAAAGTTTAACCCTTTAGGTCTCTGCTCATTATTATTTTTATTCCTAAAATATCACTACTATTTTGATCAATAAAAAATATATCACATCTATGATAATATGTATAATTAACTATGTTTTAGTTGAATTTATGAAGTGTTACAATTGACCCCGTAAGTGGGGACAATTGTAACAAGTGCACGCCTGTCAAAAATTTTTAATAACTAATATAATAACATTTAAAATAAGGTATTTGTTTATTTTTTCTAGTAGAGGATAGTCTACTTTACTCGTCTGTCAATTAATACTAATAATATATTGGATTACTTGTTAGCTAAAAATAGTTAAGTAAAAAATGTTACAATTGACTCCACTCTCCCCTACTTAAAAATAAGGCTTTGTTATTAATTTACTCAATTATTTTAGCGTTCTTTAATTAAAAACTCTTATGTGACGGAAAATGGCATAATTGATGACAACAAATATTTCGACTATAACATGGAAAGTCAATCCAAATTAAAATAATTTAGAGGAGTTATTACAAATTTATCAGTTTTCCATATTCTTTTTCATAATAAAAATTTTCCTTAGGTCAACGTAGCTTTCCGAGGCTGGAAAAAATACAGATTCAGTATGCATTACACACTAGATGAATGAATACTCATTCTCCGTGCTAGGTGAGCAATATCAATCAATCAATAAATCAGTACTAAACAACGCACATTGTTTAAATCAACACGCTTACAAATAGATGGATTCTCTTATTAGATGTAAACATATGCTTGATTGCCGTGATAGCCTGGTTGGCAGGACATTGGACTCGTGTTCATGATAACGAAAGCTCGAATGCTGGAACAATTAAATGGCCCCGTGTATTAAATGGCGACTGGTGCATGTTAAATATGTCGGGGTCACAGGGGAAACCGTGGTGGCTTAGGTAATCGAGCGATTGCCTCCCAATAAGGTGAACAGGATTCAAGTTCCAGTGACCACTGGCTGATACGATTCGCACCAATTTTTTTACTATTCATTTCCACGTACTTTCCATACAATTTATGGACAATAGAAAAATTATGATTGATATTGGGAAGTGGCATATGTAGCAACATATGTTTTCTCAAAATCCCTATTACAACAGATTTTTTTACTATTCATTTCCACGTACTTTCCATACAATTTATGAACAATACAGAAATTACCTATAACAATAATTCTACTGTAATCATTCTATTCTAATTAACATAGGGATAATTTAAACACTGCTTTTAAATGAAACTAAGAAAACTCAGTACATATAAAGTGTTAAGGTCAATATGGCTATATCTTTTCAAACTCTGAGAGCATAAAAATCATATATTTCTTGGATAAAGTCGTAAATATTTGAAAGAGAAGATTAAAGTGACATAAGAGCATTAGGGAATAGTTATTTCTGTAGTGAGTGGAACATTTACGAGAATATTAGTGACACATTTCAGTTATTTTAACTTTTTTCGTTTTCTTATTGATGGAAGTAATTCACATTTTATGTTTCACATCAGAATAATAGCTTTCTACTTTAAAGCGGTGATGAAATAAGATTCATAGATTTAAGATTCTTACTCCGGAGAATAGTTTGTCATTTTGAAAGCTTCTGACAGCAATGGTTTCGATAAAATTATTATTGTATTTTTAACGATATCACGGACCGAGCATCTGCATATTCTCTGAAGAATTCGTTAACTATGAGTAAGATAAGGTATCTAGAATTACATAATAAAATATTTGTCTTTTGAAATTAAATTTACAAATTGCGCAAAAATGACTATAATGTATAATTATTAATTCAAAAGTTTAGAATTGTACACAATAACTGTTTTCTTAAATAAAGGTACTTTTCCGGTGCAACTGAATTCAAAAATTTGCACATTGATTTTTTTTTAAACATAAAGTAAAACATTTCAGAAAATTAAAAATAAAATGTAAGAAAAATATTAAAAAATGTTTAATTTCTTCATTGACATCATAAGTATGGTCAAAACTACTGGAATATAATAGAATTTACCGTATTTCTGGATTTATGAGAACACGGAGAAGTACGGTAGTTTTTACCGAGACTCTTTAGTAATAATTTTGGTAAAAAGAATTATTAAATATCATTTTATAACATGTGATGAAATTTGGTCAATGTGGTAATTTTATCATGATATTTTAAAGTCTGGTATAAAAACCATTCATTCGATTATATTTACTTTTTAAGTATGGTATTTTTTACTAAATTTGTGGTAGTAAGAGCTATAATTATGAGATCAAGAATATGAATGAAAAGATTGCCAAATTAATAGTTTAAATAGCATATATTTTGGTTTTATTAGGCAGAATTAAGTTTTTTTTATCAGAAATATTATTATTGCACAGTACGGCAATTTTACCAGACTTTTTTTCACGATTGCACTTGGGAAACAGATAAACCTTCTTGTCATTAAAAAGAGGTGTTAAGTTCCATTGCATATTTGAATCAGGTGGGTTATGATCTTATTCAGGAATTATATTTAGCAAGGAAATCTATTTTGTAAACTCTTTAAACAACATTCACCAGACTTTTATTGAAAGACAAAGGGAGTCTGTCACGTCTAATGAAAATCCGGCAATAAATCAAAATAATAATTCCAATATTTGAATCTAATAATGTTCTGCACTCTTGTTGAATACTGTGGTTTAAAATTTCTTTAATCATACCTGTTTACTGTAATAGTTTACCATAGGGGATCCTTTTTAGTTTTGACGCTGGGACCAAAAAGTAATAGATTTTTGTTATGATTCTTACAAATTTTTTTAAAGCGTTAAACAGATATCATAAACCCAAAGCTTTTCAAAGCAACGAAAATCGCTCTCATCTATGAACTTCGTTAACATTTCTCTTTGTAATCGTCAAAGGAGTCTGACGTTTCCAACTCTTTTAAGCATTGCATAAAGTTTGGAGAGTCTTCCCTACAGTCTGATTTCAGTACCAAAGCCTCCACATAAACACTATTCTTGGTATTAATCTCATTTTTATTGGTATTGCGCCAGTGTTGGAATCAACAGAATTTAATTGAGTGATTAACAGATAGATGCAAAAAAACTTTATTTTCCCAGTAGATAATAAACCAAGAACCAATTGCTTAAGAGAAAACAGAAATTGCAGTAACCCAAAAGCTGTGTCAAAGAATAGCATGGTAACCAGAAACGGGGTATCAGAAAAATTGTGCCATTGAAATTTGACGCCAAACCAAGGGGCTTCCGATTCTACACTGGAACCAACAGTTACCCCCTTAAATAATAAAAAAAAACATATATATACAGGGTGATTCTAAAAATGTGGGCGAAATTTTAGGAAGTGATAGTACACACTCAAGCAATCAATTTTTATCAAAAAATGCATGGTCGAAACCAAAACGCAAAACCGCTCGAGGGCGTCAAAGTTAATGTTCTTATATGAAGCAAAAACACACAAAGAACGATGAAGTTAAGTTATAAAAGCAAATTTAATGGCATGTGATTACAATAAGTTTTCAAAACAGTGGAAGGCAGCGGCTATGCTATGCAAGCAGTACAACGGCGAAGAAAAGATAGGGCATATCACGAACTTTCCCTGCAGCGGCCGAAAGCTTGGAAACAAATAACGCAGCGCAGTAACTCGCAACAGGAATGGAGCTTTCACGTTTGCATCAAACAATTTTCCAAATGGGCCAGCACCTTAGCGTTTTGTTTTCGACCATGCATTCTTTGATAAAAAATTCTTTGCTTGGATGTGTACTATCACATCCTAAAATTTTGTCCATTTTTTTAGAATCACCACGTATATAATAGTTTATGTAAGCGATATCAATAGCTGGAAGATAACTACAACCTACACGTAGCACTACAGGACAAAGAATAAATATAGATGGTTAAGTAATAATAGTTAATGAAAATAGAAGCCGGGAATTTTCCTTTTTCCTTTATCTCAGATGCCATTGAAAGAGGAAGTTAATGTTACATTCAAAGACAGTGGTCAGTTACCATTGTTCCACATATGAACTACAGAATATAGTATTACCGAATTTACAAACCTATACACTCAAAAGAACATTAAATATTATCCTGAACCAAAGGTAGAAACTGCAGAAATTTGGATTTTTTTTTGTAGAAAAACTTTGATCATATGTAATTTATCTGTTCTATGAAAATGCACAAAGGACTTATTAATCTAATCTTCTTTCCATGTTTATAGAAACACTATATTTCCGAGCAAAATTGCACTCTAATTCATGACTATATTGTTTTCTAGGTGTTATGGATAAGTAAAAATTGCTTTCGGCGAAATCATGAACATGTTTTAAAAAACGCAAGTAGTTTAGAATACTTTAGGGTTAGCTGGCATATTCAATTGACTGTTTCTTCAAGTAAAGTTTTGCTATTAAATTGCACCCTGTTAATATATTAAACCCGAGTGATTCTATAAAAAAAAAATATTTGGTGTTAAAAAAAATTCTTCTTTTGATTTGTATTTTCATCTATTTCCTACAACTGAAGTTAAATTCAATTATTTGAACACAGTTTATCGTTTGGTTGTACATTGAAATATTCCAGAATTTTTCCTAGTCTAGATTTGATTTCGAATTTTCCAGATTTTGTTGATCTAATTTGCATAAATATATGGAGAAATGATTGGAAAGAAGAAAATCTAAAATAAGGAACGCATTTTAAGCTCGTGTAATTGAATTTAAGAAAGAAATATTCCCGAAAATGCTGCATGTTAAACATTTTAAAAGAAATTGTAAACTTGTATTTACTCTAAAAAGGGGTATTTTTGAAATAGATATATGAATTATAAATTTTGTAAACAGCAATTGGGTACAAACCACAGATACCCACATACGTGACACATACTTTAGTGCCAGCTGATCGTTTATAAGTAAAATGGCGTCTTAAAGTTTCTCTACTTAAGTCAGATTATTAATTAAACTGAATAATGCGGCACTGTATTTAATTAACTGAAGTTAATTAAATACAGTGCCGCATCACACAATGAGTTTATTGAAATATAATTCTTTCGCATCTACGTTATTTTTTTTAAAACTTATATTTTTATGTATTGTATTGTAGCCATGATATATTTATTGGTTTTTGTACCTGGCAACTTCGATGTATAATCAGTTCGCTTATATTCTAAGAAATATATAATGAAGGAATTGAAATATTTGTAAATTAGTCTTTATGTAAGAATATAGAGGGTATCATTTAAGAGAACTGATCTTTGAAGGGCTTGGCTTACTCGAAAAAGAATGAAAAGGACAGTTGCTGACGTAAGCAAATGCCGCGTTTTAACAACCAATCAGGATCGAGATACTCACATTACGTCAGTTCCAAGTAACCCATTAGTCTTGAAATACATTTATTTAATATTATAAAATATATTACCAAATAAAATTTAATTTAAAAAAATAATCTTTATTTTAATAAACTTTGTTAAAAAAATTTCAATTTTAAAAATTTAAATTCTTTATATTTTATGCTTCAAATCTATTAAAAAATTTATTAAATTTAATTTTGCTTTTTGGTTTTCATAAAATGTTTCTTTTTAATATTTGATAAAAAAATATTTATTCTTATACAAGACTATTTATTAAATATAATAGTGTAATTTTTTTAAATTTCCTAAAATAATAAATATAGTTCTTTTCACTTCCACAATGTAATGCAAATTATTATAACTTAGTTTCACGAGAGAGTACTAAATTGATTTAATATAATGCCTCAGGTTTTTAAATAGTTAAAAATATTTGATTAGATTAAAATAAAGCATATTTTGAAGCATAGTAAGTAAGTTTATTACAACTTTTGTAATCGGTCAAGCAAATTATATCATGACGATGATTCGTATACTCACTTTTCTACACTTATTTAAAAAGTTTAACTTTATAATTTAAGTTAAAAAAACACATTGCTGAAAGGCAATAGATGTATAGATTTTAACATACATTTTAAGTACAACCAATAATAACTTTTTCTTCTTATATCTTTCTGAGCTGCGCCACGTTTAATAACTTACAAATCAAATAAAAGTAGTTAGACTCACTTAACTATTCATGAAATTGAATGTACTTTGACTAGTAAAGTTAAAGAGTAGTAGAATAAATCTAATTGTTAGACTTTCTAAAAAGATTATGTGAAAGATAGTCCATGAAAATTCCACTTAATGTATTATTAAAATAGTATTTGAACTTTACTAGGATTATATGAATCTAGCTTTAAACTGGAAATCTGAAACAAGAGTCCTAGGGTTTTTTTTAAAAATTAGTCTCAAAATACAGCTAAGGGTGAGGAAAAAAGATTATGTTTTATAGTTTTTGCACTTTTTCTTTTAGTTCGCTGATGATTTCAAGAGCTTAAAGGCAGGAAACGTGTCAAAAGAAAACTTACTTTCAACGTAACATTATTTTGTAAGATGTCAGATTTGATTTTTTTTTCTTCTCAGAAAGACCTTTTTCGAAGACGTAATATTTCCTCTAAGAAGCGAACATTGTTTTTTAAGTTTATAAATTGTGGGATAAAAATATCTGTTTGATAAGGGTAGTTTCTCGCCAGAGACAATAAGATCTACTCTCTTAAAATGAACGAGTGAAAATAACTCAACTTGAGTGCTATTTAACTCTTTCATCTAGAAAAAACCGGCCTTCTCATCTTGAGTTAAAATCACTCAAGTGAAAGAGTTATATGGAAATAGCTCAATTTGAGTGAAAAAAATTTCACTCAAACTTGAGTTATTTTCACTCGAGTTTGAGTGATTTTCAGTATTACCAGAGTGAATCGTTTTCACTCAAACTTGAGTTATTTTCACTCGAGTTTGAGTGATTTTCAGTATTACCAGAGTGAATCGTTTTCACTCAAACTTGAGTGATTTTAACTCGTGTTTGAGCGATTTTCAGTATTTCAGTTTGTAAATTGCAGTCAAAATTTTTACTGTTAATATTCGAAATTTTTGTATTTAGTGGTGCCATCTATCGTAAGCGATAAAAAAAACTTTAGTTTTCGTTTCAAAAAAATTACTTTTGATAGAGAAAGCCTTAGATAGGAGTTTTTTTTATCTTGACGTTTTTTGAATTTAAATATCGAATTAGATAACATAGTACTTGTGAAAGTTTTCGCTGTGAGCATATCGACACTGGCTGGGATTCGAACTGGCTTCCCGTCTGTCGTGAGATTGACCGACTAACCATCTCGGCTACAGTCCTGTGTCAAGGCGGCTACAAAGAACTAATTAGTTTCATGAGCTTGGTCTTGTTGGCGAGGATAAAGTTTTAATTTGTTAAATCAAATAAGGTGAAAACACAGTTAAAAAAAATTTTCCGAGTTAACAGTTTGAATAGCAGCAGTTTGTGGTTATCCAATTATTTTGATTGTATACGGTAAAACAACAATTAAATGAATTATTACTTAAGAGGTTTTTTTTTTATGAGAAATTCCTAACCACTGTAGATTTGAGTTTTTTTTTTTCTTTCCCCTAAGTTACGTCATTTTTCTTTGAAGTTTAATTTTTAAAAGTAAGGAGCTCTAAACGAATTTTTAAAGTAAGTAGTTTTATAAATATTATGCTCATTTAGGTTCAATTGAAAATACTATGAGTAATTTTTTTCGAACAAATTTATTCGTTTAATTTATAAAGCTTTATTTTCAAGCAATAAAAAAGGTATATTGTTTTAAATTGCCTAAATTTTTTTAAGACAAATTTCTGAAACTAAGTGAAATTAATAAATTTTTGAAGAGGACGTTAAAAGCTAAAAAATCTGGATTAAATACCCTTTTTCAAACTCAATTTTGCAAACTCTTTTGATATAAATTTGTTTAAAATCCAAAATATATATTTGTTTTGATTAGAAAAAAAATAACTATAATTTTTGTTCTGCAATAATCCTAGCTTAGTATGAATTCGAATAAAAAAATTAACTAATTAACATTAACTACTTGACATTACTTTAATATTGTTTTTACCATAAAATTTGCTCAAAAATAGTTTTCTTAAGTCAAAAAGAAATAAATAATAAAAATTAATGAAAACGACATTTTTAATAAAATTACTAAAATACAGAAATATTTAAATACCTAATTTTAGGCATATTTTAAACTAATTAAATTGTATCGCTTCTGAATTATAAATAATTACAATTAAATCAAGTATGTATTTTATGAATTTTAACTATTATGAATATAGATAGTGTACGTTATTTCCGTTATCAATATATATGTTTAGAGTTTTTACCTAATTGTAAGAAATTAATACATAATCAAAAAGAAAAAACATTATAAAAATTTAATATGCCAGCCAGGAAAGCAATATTGAAGACATCAAACTCTTTCAATTTTACAACAATGCAAAGTAACTGCAGTTTTTCTGCAGATTCATCAGAAAGTATACTTCTGAAACAATGACTGCATAATTACTTCAAATTTACTGCAGAATGACCACGGATTTAAAGCTTCAGTTTTTTCTAAATTCATGATTTTCAAGTGACCTCACTTAAACTACAGTAATTTTGTAGAAAATAGCTAAAATTTTTTCGAAATAAATTACTGAGAAATGACTTCGCATTAGCTGTAAAATAACTGCAGTGTTTTTACAGTTAAGATTGCGCTACAGAAAATTTGCAGTTAACTCTAGAAAAAATACGAAATTACTTCAGTTCTGTAGAATAACTATACAGCTTATTTTCAGCTGGGATATAGGTATATAAATTCAAATTGAACTATATCTCATAATAAATGTAACTTTTAATTTTGCTCCTATTTTTTTACTATTAATCTACAACTATTGTAAAATTCTAAAAGCAGGCAATGCTAGCTTGTTATGCTAGCAACAAAGGAAAAATAGTTTGTATAATGTGATAAATACTTTATGAAATAAGAAGATAGTATTAATTCTGAATTCCAATTAAATAAAAGCTAAAAACAGGATAAAAACAGAAAAATTCAAAATGCTGTTTAATTTTTTCAAATATAATATTTTCCACTTTTTCTTTGAATGATATATTTATAATAAAATACATTGAACATCTGAAGATTCTGATTTGAATGAATGGATGTTGCAGATGTGAACTTTCATAAATTAAAGACAGTCAACTTTATTAATAGAAAGCAATTTAAATAACAGCAATTATAGACTGTATGAACAATATTTTCGTAAAGATCTTTTATAAAAGAAGTATAGAATGATATGAAATTAATTATCCAGAAATGTTTTGTACCAAAATTATACATCAAAAAAACTAAAACATGGATATAAATTTATTATATTAAAATAAAATGTTAAAACTTTAATATGAAATCTGAAAAAATTCTCAAACTCTTATCAGATATAATATATTCCCACATGCTTTGACAAAGATTCTAGCAGGGAATCAAATTTTTTTAATATTTCATAATCATCCACATTTAACACTTTCAATTTTAAAAAATTTTTTTGACAAATAATTTAAAAGAATAGTATATTTTATTAAAAAACGCTGAAAAACAGCTAATTTAAATGGAATGTGTATATAACACATTCAAAATAAAAGTATTTTCAAAATAAAAACAACAAAGTATATCTGCTTACTGAAAAGTAAAACAGCGTCTTCTTCAGAAATACCGCTGTGAACTAAAAGTTGCTTTAATTCTTCTTAATTCAAAATATTAAATGACATATTCTCCAGAAGAAAAAAAATTAAACGTAAAATAAAAGGAAGACATAATCTATTTAGATCACAGAACATAACAATTTTATTTAGATTTATTATCGTTTGCTTTTTAAAATAAAACGATAGAAATTCCAGCTTATATCTTGCACACAATTAAATAATAAATAAATCACTCAAGTTTGAGCTAAAAGCACTCAAATATTGCTTAATAAATACCACTCAAGTTTGAGTTAATGCAAAACAAGAATTTCGCTCAAATAAGAATGTATTTCACTCAAGTTGAGTTAAAAAAATTTAACTCTTTTTTGAGTAGGGGAGAGGGGGGCACATGTGAACAAATTTTTTTATTTCTTCACTTTTCGAAAAATATCATCAATTTTTCATAGTAAAAAAGTCCATATGTTTAAATAGTATTTTCTTTGTCTTGTGGAATTTTTTGAGATTTTTCAATAAAATATTTCTTTACTTTATAATATTTTAAAAAAATGACTTCAATTGTTCACATGTGCCCCTATTGGGGGCACATGTGAACAGGCCTGGGGCACATATGAACAAGATTAAAAACACAAAGCAATCATCATATTTCAAAGAAAAAAAATCTTTAATATAACAGATATAGATACGCATTATACTGAGGGGGTTGTAGCTTACTATGTGAATTTAAATTGTACAACAGTACTGTCAATAAGAAAATAATTTTTCAGCTGTACAATAATTTATCCGTAATTGGGTTTTTCGCAATTTCATGTTCCACGGGTGTTGTAATGGGCCTTTTTCTTTCTTCTCTAATACTCTTTCATGCTTTTTTTTTTCATTTTTTCTATCTTTTCATTTGTAGCTTTAACAATTCTATTTTCTCAGGTGTATCAGTTAATATGCGTGATGCGCGATCAACCATTTATTAAAAAAATTTTTTTTAAAGGAAACATTAATAAATTAATTATGGAAAATTAAATAATGATAATTTTAAATGCATACATATTTTTTAAACTTATAATATCATGAGGATAATAATCTTAATGCTATGTAGGGGCACTTGTGAACTGTTCACATCTGCCCCAGATGTTTTGTTCACAAGTGCCCCCATCATCCTTCTTAAACCTAGCTTGAAAAATAAAGAACTTTTAATTGAGTAAAAAGGAAGAATAATTGTCATAAACTTACCTGAATGTTCATATAACGATCTGCAATAGTTAATTTTAGTTTATTAGTTGATTTATATTATGCTTTCACTTGGAGAAGCGAGCGATTATAATATATGCAACACCAGCTGATACAAAGAAATTGTCAGAACAGACCAACAAAATGTCTCATTGTTCTGAAAGTTTTTCAGAGAGGTAGGAGTAGTACTGCCATCAATTGAAAATTTTTCGAGATTTTTCATTCCAAATCATATTGGTAAAACATACCATGTTCACATGTGCCCCCTGTTCACATGTGCCCCCCTCTCCCCTAGGGGAAATAACTCTTTCATTTTAAGAGAGTAAAATATTGTTTCTGCCATAGTTTTTCATGTATTCATATTTTGTAAAAGACAAAGACAAATTGGACAAAAGAGACATTAGACAAAGGTGCAAATTAAAAAAGGTGTTTGTTAAAATATTATTGATTTGCTGGAGCAACATGCGGAACAATACTATCAAATTTCCACACTATAAAAAAAGAAACTCTGTAAATCTTTAATTAGTATTTGGTGCAAAGTTTCCCATTATCCTAAAGTTTAATTAAATTAAAGATCATTTTATTTTAGTTACAACATAAATTGTGAAGTGTCGGGAAATACTTCCACGGCGTAACTGCCTACACCAAAAATTGGTAAAAAACACAAAACTTTGACAGCGACTTTAAACTGAATGGTATTTGTTTACGACGCCATATTTTCTTTACAACTCAGTCTCGACGTATCGGGACAACTAATGCATGTTATTTCAAGTATAAACATGTTTTGGTTGGTAAATGTCTTATTCGTATCAATTAAAGTTAATTTCTTTTAGGCTGCCATTTTAAATTTGATTGGCTGTATAAGAGGGTTAGAGGTATATGTCCTAAAATAACCAACTTACGGTAAATGGTTTTGTTATAAATAGGTAAATAGCAACTTTGGCCTGCATTTTAGCCCTCCAAAAATACCTAATAATTGTGCAAACTTCCTTTGCGTTTATAAAAAAAATAAAAATAAAGAATGAAAATACGTGTCTTGTTTCCTCAAACGTTTAGTACAGCCTTGGCACACCCTGTATTGGTAATAATTTTCTCTGGTTCGAATCCCTGTACTGCGTATAGATTCATTCATACACTTTATCTGTTTTCTTCTATAGTAAACTCTAGGATAAGTGCTGAATTTACGGTATACTGGCACTGTGTACTCATATTTTTTATTGTGGCATTCAAATTTTTCGTAAAGATTTTCATTCTGGTTAGAATAAGGGTGCCACTCTCTCCATGTAAACTTACAGTGAATAAGAGGGCAATTCTTCATACACTTTCTTTGTTTCTTTCATAGCAAATTGCATGGTAAATATGTATTGAATTTTACGGCCAAACGTACTGACACTTAAGGTGCCTACAGCTTTTTATCCTTTAACATTAGGAATTTTTCATATAAAAGGGATTATATTCCCTCCACTTAAACTTACAAGGAATTCGAATGCAATTTTCTTATTTATTAAGCCACTAATAAAAATAAATGGTGTTTTTAAATTAATTTATTGTAATTCATTGATGCGTGTTGTGTTGAACAAAATAACAAAATTTTAAATTTCTAAGCTGCAAATATTTTTTTTTAAATTTTCATGTTTCGAAAATGTCTACAGTTTAAAATTTGGTCACTATCTTCAAAATAACACATTTCTCTTTATAACATAAAAACATAATGGTCTGATGCAGTGTCCTTGTGTTGTTGGGGTATTTTTATTGGTCGGAAAAACACATGGTGGAATCCTGTTTTTCCACTTTCATTTCTATATTGGGTTGGTTGTCATCAGCATAAAATTAATAAAGGTCAAAAACGTATTGTTTTCCTACGAATAATTTTGTCTCCCTAATTTAAAGGTATTTGCCTGTATTGCTACTATTACGTTTCTGATTTTGATTATTTACTAAATTAAGAATTTAAAAGTTAGATAATTATTTTTAACTAGGAGGCTCCGCCCCCTGCTCGCTAACGCTCGCCAACCCCCGAGAATTGCTACGCAATCCTATGTGGTTCACGCCGTGAACCATGGCTCGCTGCGCTCGCTCGCCAATGAACACAATGTTCTAGCACAAAGACATAATATATTATCATCAAAGACATAGTATTGTACTTATGTAGAAGAATTCTACCAATGTTCTTATTGGCTTTTAAAAAAGTATATTAGCTATTTAGATTGTACATGGTGAAAAAATCAAAACATTAGCTAAATAAAAAACATATTAGCAAAATAAATTGTCAAATATTGCTTCACTAATATTCTGCATTTTAAAGCGTGAAAATTCAATGCATAAATAAACGCGAAATATAAAAAAATTCAATGCATTCAATACAAACACTTAAACGTTTCTTAGACGTTTAGGTAGCTCCCAGTAGAAAAATATCAATTCAACAGCGGCCTTTTAAAGCATTCTCACTTCAATTAATTAATTAATTCCTAATTGAGTTTAAATTAAATATTGTCATGTTTTTAGTGCATGAATCTGAATTGAACAACCTGATAATGCTCACTCTGGTTATTGTTATCGAGTTGCTCACTACGTGCTCTTGCGCGCCGAATCCAATCAATTAAAAATGAAAACTGTTGCCAGCGCGAGAAAAGAAATATCATCGGTTTTATTGATACATACATACATACGTACGTATTAGCGTCTTCTATACATCTATACATAATAATAAAAGCGGCTGTGTGTGTGTGTGTGTGTCTGTAATCACAATATATCGCCCCAGAAGCCTCGCCCAGGCACGAAACTCGGCACATAATTGTGCTTTGACATAATGAAGAAGTATTTTTTTTCTTTTTCAAAAATTTGGATTAGTTATTTAGTTATCAGTCATTTTGTAAGTCTATGCTTTCCGTCTGCTTTTTCGTCTTCAAAGAGCCATATTCAAAAAACTATTAAAAAATGCATATACTTTTCCCCACTCTTATAAATGTATGCTAATGCGAACCTTACAATTGAAATATTAATTTTCGACAACTTAAACCAATAATATACGAAGGAATTAATAATTTAATTGTAAAGTTCGCATTAGTTTACATTTATTAAAGTGGAGAAAAGTTTAACTTTTGTATTAAAAATGTGGCAACATATTCGATACGTAAATAGAACGCTTCGCTTTGATATATTTGTCGCTGTTCATAATTGTTATAATAAGTTTTTCTTCTTTCCACGCTCTATTTTTTTTCTTAAGCGAAGACGATAATTTTTGTAGCGATATTGTAGTACTTTGTACAACTAAAAATTCTTTTCACAACACTTTAAAAATATTTACTTTATTTTCTTTATATATACAGAGAACAGTCGGCAAAGAATTCGATTAGGTTGAAAAACATTTCGCTAAAAAGGAACGAATTCCAAAAGAAAAAATAAACAACTTAAAGAATAAAAATGCTGATGCCAGCCAATTTTTTGAAAGTTAACTTAGAAATAACAAACCAAACTATGTTAAATAACAAACCAAACGATGTTAACAAAATGACGTAGAAAGCGCAACTAGATCAAAATTATACAAGCACAACTAGATCAAATTATAATACCTGAGTGCTTGACGTAACAGATATAGAAATAGAATTTGATACCATAAAAAATTATATAGAAATAAAAATTGATACCATAAAAAATTTATTCGTTTTCGTGTTCTTTTCATGTATTTGGCATTTTAGTTTTTTTTTTCTTAAGCGTTGTAGCTATATAATTTCAAACATCCTCAAGAGCTATAACACATCTGCAGCAGAACTGGATATGAAGACAAAATTGCAGGACAGGAACACTTTAATTGTCCACTAATTTTCAGATTTCCTGCTATGTTTTAAAAAACTTTATTTGTGAAAACCTTCAGCGTGGCGGACAGCTGGCCGCCTTAGGCGGCTAGTATATAATATAGAAGATTATTATAGCGTCATTATACGTAATTATGATTAAGTTATTTAAATCGATGTCTAATCTTATTATCAACTTTACGATTATTATTTTTTGGTGCTCATTACATTAATATACCATTATGGTTTACTGTTAAAGAGATTCGTTAAATGATTTAGAAATTAATGATCAGCTTCGTGTTGAATGCAAACATTCTATTCAATATAATTATATTTAATCATATGACAAGCGAACGTATCACATTATGGCTCTAAACTCACCGAATGTGTTACAAAATATACTTTTAAATTTAAATGTCATTTTGAAATAACATCACTTAGAAAAATTATTGATATTCGCTAATAGCTCTTAATAGTTAAAGCTCTTAATAGCTCTTAATAGTGGATGCTGAAAGTGGGGCAGAAGTGTTAGAAAACAGAGTTCTTTTAGTACATATATTTTAAGAGAATAATTTTTACTTCAGTAGAAAAAAATGTTTCATGTGAAGGAAAAAAAAATATTGCGAAACATTCATCGGGGCTTGTGAGCGACAGAGAACAGGGTGCTTAGCCACCAAGTAACTGAACAAAACGAGAAAAAAAGTATTAATTAGTATTTAAATCTCCGTAGGTTAGGTCAAGAAAATGGCATCAGAATCACTTTCTTGTCTAAAAAAGACTTTTGATATTTTTGAAGGAGAAAAATAAGCAATAATGGATATTTATAAGCAATACCTTTTCAATATTTAAAAAAAACAAAACTTGTATGAAGTTTTCTGTTAAAGAAAAAAAGTTACATAAGTCGCATTTTTGTCACCATCATCAAATTCTTCATGAGTTAAACTTTTCACTTCCACGTAATCTTCTTATCTAGTTCGAGTACTGATCTGACAGAGAAATTGGAATTTTACTGTGATTTATATCTTTTCAGGTTGAATGTCACACTAAAAGATAAATCATTGTAAAATATCAATAAAGATCAGAAAGCAATCTGATTTACTTTCACCTGAGTTGTAAGACAATTTTTTACTGATATTGGAAGAGAATGCGCTATTTTTCTTCATTTGTTACCCATGCTAAGCTTTTGGAAATAAATAAGATTTAGTAGCACGACATTTTTCCTAAAAATACTTTTACGTCAAGTCTAAAATCAAAATTTTATGCGTAATACAAGATTGGATTCTGTACTGAAATAAGAGTCCCTTTAGTAAAGTCTAAGTAATAAGAAATAAAATATTCCAAAGTATTTTTTTATTAATTTTTATATCTCTATACGACAATCGACTCAATCAGAACAGGAAAGCTCAAATCTTTCTTCATTTTCATTTATAAATTTACAGAAACAATTAAAAAACTCCACAGCTAGCAAGCACTTTTTTTTGTGATGGTAATTGATGGTACAGCACTGTTTTTTGTAATGGTAATTGATGATACAGCACTGTTTTTTGTGATGGTAATTGATGGTACAGCACTGCTTTCTGGGATGGTAATTGATGGTACAGCACTGTTTTCTGTGATGGTACTTGATCCAAAATCTGTATCAAATGTTTTTAAAATTTTTCGATAGTTAATCCTTCCATACTTTAATTCTTCGAAATAATATTCCTCCCACAAAATAATCAAGTGGCTTTAAGTCTGGCGAAGAAGCAGACTACTCTTCTGTGCTGATGCAATTCGGCAAATTGTTTAAGTACCATGCCTGGAATTATTTGATATGTGGGTAACCGTCGAGTCTTGTTTAAAGAAATATGATTGTCTTCTGACTAAACCACACCCAGAATCAATCAAATGCTTCTTCAAAATTTGTTCCAAGTAGTACTCAGACCTCATTTTAACTTCTGGATCAATAAAAAGAAGCAGAAGCTTTCAATTTTTGGAAATTGGACCCCATACCTTCACTTTTTCGATGTACTTTGGTATCGTTCTTTTGCAAATGTATTGTTGGGAATGTTGGCAAGACATGACACGCTCATTTTGTTGATTGAGACTGTCTTTTAAGTTACAAATTTCCGTAAAAATTCCGTAAAAGTTCCGTCGCATCCGTAAAAATGGTGTTATGTAATGGCAATTAAAGGTTTTAGAAAACATTATTTGTTTTAAAGTAAAAAATCAGCAACTTCCTAACTCTCGAACTCGCTGTCACCCTTTCATGGAACCCTCGAGTTCCGTGGAACACTTTTTGGTACAGTTGGCATAGATAAAAGGAATAAAAAAGTCAAAACACTTCCCTTAGGACAATTAAATGAAAATATATAGTTTCTATGCAATAATTAGTCAATTTAAATAAAATATAGCATAGTTTTTATTTGTACAAAAGTTATTACAGCTATCAGTATGAAAAATATATATGAAAAGAGAATTTAATATATGTTTAAACTTCAAGAAATATACTGCTAAATAAGTTTTACTGATTTTTAAATATATAACTCCAAAAAATGACATTAACATGATAACATTGATAATTTTAAGAATAACAAATGGAATTCTTTCTTTCTTTCATTGCATATTATAATATTTTGCTTAAAGAACAAACGAAACAGGAGCATAAATAAAAAAAAAACTTTTGGAACATAAATAAAAAAATATTATAGATTAAATTTCTCTTAAAGTAATTTACATCATCTTATGCCTCAAAAACAAATAAACGAGAAGTTTTCAATAATGAGACTTTAAAACTTCGTGGACAGAATAAACAAAATTTCAAATTTAATATGTTGGCCACAATCATGAAATGCCTTCTTATACACTGAAAAGTTTTAGTTTAAAGTACACTTTTGTCACTTTTTATTGGAAATTTTTTAGAATAGGGAACTAATTGGATTTTCATGCAAAGACAATTCAATTTTAATGGGTTCCTTTTCGTCTCTCTCTATGCATGGTTGGTTATAATTAAATCTGCATGTAGAATGTTACTGGAATATAGAAGATACTTATTTTTTTTCCAAAAGAGTAAACAAAAGAGAATTTCTTAATATATGCTTTATTTGTCATATCGTAATCATATTATTTTTGAAATTTTATACATAAAGAAACATGCTCAGAAAATTTATATTGAATAAAAGTTTTAAAAGTTATCAATTTCAGTTAGATATAGAAATAAGTTTTTCTTTTCTATGGTATTTTTTCAGATAAACGATACGAGAGAATGGGATTTACAATGCGCAATATAAAAAACTGATCCCCCTGAATAACTTTTGATCTAATGATGGGATCTGCTTACTTTATGACACTATTTTAATATATCGAGAGTGTGACCTCAAGTATGTTAATCAATAAGTGCACACGATATTTTAAGTTACGAAATCGGACAAAAAGGAGTACTTTCTCTAAATAAATATACCTTTTTTTCTGACATATTCGGATTTCTGACTCCGAAAATATAGGGGGGGGGGAATATGAGAAATATGGTCCCAGTAGTTTGATCAGGAGAGCGCTCCAAAGTTTGGACTTTTTAATGTAAGTTTTACTTTTTGCATATTTCGTTACATCTGGGGAATTTTTTTAAGCAAATTGAATCGAACAAAAAGGAAAAATAGTTCCCGAGAAATCGAATTTTAAATATCTGACTTTTTGAAATTTAATTCTTCAGAAACTATTCAACCGATTTTGCTCAAATATTGTATTTTATTTTGTAAAATTATATTTTTTACAAAATATAATTTTTATACCTAAAAATTCAAAAATTTGTATACCTAAAAATTCAAAAATTTGTATGCCTAAAAATTCAAAATTTCTTCCACCGTTATTGAGTAAAATAATAAAAATTAATAAATATTTACTAAAAATTATTTCTTGCATGAACTTATTTTTGGATAAACGCATTTCAATATTGCATGCAAAAATTTTTCAAATTGCGTAAAAATAATAGTAAAATACGCATAATAGTGAAATACGCAGGAAGTAAAATGAACAATAACGCTAACCCGCATTTGCGTTATATGGAGAAGAGAACAATGAATAACTCCCACGGTTAGCCTGACGGCAAGGGGACTCTAGTCCATGATCCGTCTACCACTGAGGCTATTTTTAGATCGGCACTGTGGTCCAAGGGAGCCGGGTGCGGAATTCGTATTGAGCAGCTATCGCTGGGATTCGAACCCAATCCACCTCATTGGACGGCGAACGCTCTATCCCCTGAGCTCCTCCAAATGAATTATAATAACCTATACTTTTCTTTCTATTAGCAGAACTACGGTTTTTTAATTAAACAACCATTACCATATAGTACAATAGTTTTTACCATAGAGATTTTAATGAAATCACAAAAAAGAATGCACTTATAAACAACCATTACTTTTGGTTAGAATTTTTTAATGTAAATAGAATTCCAACTTTCTTCTAAGATCATTATAATCTAATACATTTCGAGTTTACAAGAAAAAAATAATTAAATAAATAAATAACAAATAAAAATAATAAAAATTGAAAAAATATTTCAAAACTAAAAGTAGTTTAATTTCTGAACTATTAATGTTGCAAGTTAATAAATATATAGTATTCAAATTTATTCATTTTTTAACCATCAATATTTCCCAGATACAATACTCTGGCTCTGGTTTTGCAGCTGTCTTTCACAATTCAGTTCTTTGAGAAAAATTTCTAATTAACATTAATTATAACGTTCATAGTTAATTATTATCATTATTAAGTCACAACTAATCATTTCCCCCATTCCCAGACGATCTACTATGTAATATATAATTACTCAAAATTGTATCGTATTTTTCAAGAACAAAAATCCTGTAAAATGCCTCGAAATCAACATAGTATAAATAATGTATACAATTGGAATTGTAAATATGTACATGCATAAATATAAATCATTAAAACTATTTCACTGTATGTGTCGAAATAAAATGTGTAGTTAAGTTTATTCAGTATAGTTAGTAGTTTAAAATTATAACGTTCAAATATCCGAGATGGTACAAATTTAAAAAGATAAAATTTTTCTTAACTACGACTCTAATTTATGAAACTTAATAGAACAAATTCTTGGAAAATTAAAGGAATACTTAATTCAAAATAGTTTTGTAATTTAATAAAATGATCAAATTATATTTTAATGTACGGTTGATAAATTCGAAAAAATAGATACTGGAGCACGTACTGCTCAAATTCAGAGCTCCTGTTATTGACGTTAATTAAGATAACAAATGTCGGCTTTCTTTAATCTCCTTAAAGAGAAATAGTGACAGTTTAATGAGATTTTAGACGAAGAAAAATCTTGTGACCTAGTTTTTGAAAAAGTGATTTTCGAAATACTAGTCTAAAATTTTATTAAGTGACATTATTATACAATGTTTTTAGCGATAGAAAATATTTCATTTTATAATTAAATGCTTTATGCATTGTATTGAAAACGATTAAGATATTTTCTTTTGTTTAAAATGTTAAATAACGAGGCTTTTGTTTTGGTATTGATAAATTAAATAAATAAAGTAAATAACAAACGTAATTAACTTGGTAAAAATTTCCAAGGAACTAAATAAAAGTTTTAATATTGAGTTTAAATTTTAATTTAAACAAATAAGTTAGCTTTTGTAGTAATTGCATTGTACTTTTTTTATAAGATTGCATTTAAAGAAATTAAAATAATCTAATATATATAATTCTCTTACGTGGCTCCCAAATTTTGGCTGTATTTCTTTTCCGCTGGTGGCAACAGTTTTCATTTTTAAAGAAGTACCTTGAACAACTAAATAAGATTCTTTTCACAACACTTAAATATTTACTTTATTTCCTTCATGTATACAGAGAACAGTCGGCAAAGAATTCTGTTAGGTTAAAAAACATTTCGCTAAAAAAAGGACGAATTCTAAAATAAATAAAAATAAACAACTTAAAAAATATAAATGTTGTTGACAGCCATAGAATTTTTTGAAAGTTAACTTAGCAACATAAATCAAAGTGACATAGAAGCGCAACTAGATCAAAATTATGATACCTGAGCGCTTGACGTAACAAATTCTTCAATTCTATAAGTGTTGTATCTCCAAATGCCCAAGTTAACAATTGTGTTTTTAAAGAAATTCTATAAAAAGTTTTAAATAAAAAAACTTCAATCCAGCTACCTCTACAACTGCTTCTTGAAGAACTTGGCTCATTGATCAAAAATATTGTTTTAATTTTACAGTACTAACTTTACTTCTATTAACATTATTGCTATGACCCTCTTTCATTACATTTTACAACTTCATGCTAAATTTGAGGACTTAAAGTTGTTTTGTGGTTGAATACTGACATTTAGAAATGTGTACATAAAAAAATAATATTTAGAGGTTAAGAGTTGCCTCAGAAAAATTTGAATTGTTGACACTGAATTTAATAATGAAAACAATCGTTTCTGTGAAAAATTGAATTGTGTTGCTGACATCAAAACTAAACATATTGTGTTTCAACTTAACAATACTACCTTAATTTTACAGACATTTTGAACAAAATTAAGGTTTAGAATTGCTTCGGAGAAATTTTAATTGTTAACAATGACTTAAACAAAAAGTTTTATTTTAGCTGACAAATACTATATTATAATTTTAACTTTTTCTATGACTATACTCATTTTCTTACTCTTTTCTTTGTTTTTTATACGTTTTATATTTTTGTGATAAAATAAAAAACTTATAATTGTTCTGCTTCTGCACACTGATGAAAACACAAAAGGATGGGCTTCATCAACAATAAAAAATATATACATTTATTTTACAAATTCCATATTATTAGGGTGGCGCCCTACAGAGAATTAAAAATACAAAATTATCTTCATCGAAGCCGATGTTTTACATCCGGCGTTCAGTGGCATACTACTATTTCATATTGTTTTACAACACATGACTTTAGCCCTCTGGTGGGAAAGACTTTAAAACAAAACTTACAACAGTTACTTTTCTCAACAACTGAAATTTAGAATAGTGTGATTAAACAAAATATGTGAACTGTTTGCAATTTCAAATTAATATTGAAATGTACAGGTTTAGAATTTTTTACAGTGAAAAGTTTTCGGAACTTCAGTATTCAAAAAAGTATACAAAAGCTAGACGTTTAGAACGTATCCAATGAGCGAGCAAAGCGAGCATTGGATTGCGAAGCAATCCGAAATGAACTGCGAAAGCTGTTCCGGGGGTTGGCGAGCGCTAGCGAGCAGGGGGCGAAGCCTCCTAGTAATTTTAATATTACCATCATAGTGATTTTTTTAAAACTAAAGTTAACTTAAGACACTATCACTTTGCTGTTTATCTTTAGACTTCATTTTTCTATTAAATCTTACCAATTTTCAAATATATTGAAAATAAAACTAGAATAATTTTATGATGTTAGAAAATTTAAATTTTTCTTGAATCATTTTAAAGCAAAAGTTAGGTAAAAGCTTAGCCTTTTTTAATATCTCTCTTTCATTGCTAAGTCTTCTTAAATAAAAAAAAGCGTATGCTTGTAAACAAGAAAAAAAGGTAAACTATTCTTTTTTTTTCATTCATTGTCGTTTCTTTTCATTGCAAAGTTAGATTATTTTTCTTTTTCCTTCTTTAGTTTACTTCTTTTACTTAATTATTAGAGAAATCACGTTTTTCAATAGTTTCGTAACTTCAATTACTTCTTATACAATATTTTACGATGTTTGCCCCCCCCCGCAAAAAAAACTATGAAAGGAAATACTATTTGTTTCTTTATTAAGTTATTTTTGTATGTGTATAAGGTCCCTTTTCAATTTTATCTTGTTTCTCTTATATTTTATAAGTCAGAATAATTTCTTAAGCTCTAAACTTTTTTCGTCATCTCTTGTGAGTTATGATATTTTAATTTCAACTCACATCGGCAATACTCTCAATGTCGAAGGCGTGTTTGCTAGGCAAGAAAACATCAGCTACACTGTAAATAATTCTGGATCAAATTACTGTAAAGTGTACTAGCTCTCTGAGTGTAAATACTTTTTACCATAAAATTTTACTGACCAAAATACACTCTATAACAAAAAAATCGAGGCACCAAGAACGCACTAAGACGCGCGAAATCGACGCTCGATCAGGCTGGAATGATGCCGACTGGGGACGTATAGTTTTAAGCGACGAATCCCGCTTCCAACTGTGTCCTGACGATCATCGAAGACGTGTTTGGAGACGCACAGGGCAGAGGGGGGATCCTGCCTTCCCTATTGCACGCCACACCGGCCCTCAACAAGGCATTATGGTCTGGGGTGCCATTTCCTTCGACCCCTTTGGTCGTCATTAGAGGTACACTTACTGCACAGCGGTACGACGACGACATCCTAAGACCTGTTTTGCTACCGTTCCTTTTGCAGCTCCCTGGGCTGGTTTTTCAGCAGGACAATGCCAGACCACATACGGCACGTGTTTCTATGAACTATCTGCAGGCCTCTCAAACTCTTCCTTGACCTGCCAGATCACCAGATCTCTCTCCCATCGAGCATGGATATGATGGGAAGGTGATTGCATCTGGCACGGAATGTTGATGACCTTGTTCGACAATTCGATCGAATTTGGCAGGAAATACCGCAAGACACCATCCGGGAGCTTTATCGGTCTATGCCACGCCGTGTGGCAGCTTGAATCCAGGCTAGAGGCGGGTCAACACCTTATTGAACTTGTTACTGTAACTCTGCAAACAACTATTCAATTGTTCTGAAATTTTACTCATTTACTATTCTGTACATTGTCTTCCTATCCACCAATTTTCGTTTCAATCGGACAACTTCTTCTTGGTGCGTCTGTTTTTTTGTTATAGAGTGTATTTGATATACTGTAATTTCCACATTTTTGCTATAAAATCGCTGAAACACTTCAACTAAATACATATTACTTAAAAAATTACGGTACAAAATTGTACGGTAAAAATGCATTTTACGGATGTTGCACTCAAAATGCCAAAATTTTTTACCGTTAATTGATCTAAAATTTTTTACAGTGCTTGTAGAAGTGATAAAAAACTCCTGTTCAAGCACTTTGATCATTTAGCGCTTTACTTTCTTTTTCTTAAAATGAAAAATTCCAGGCAATGATCGTCATACATTTCTTATCTAAGAATTGCTCCTAAGATACTAGTGAAATGACACTCAAAATGTGTTACGATTCGACTCTCAATAAATTTATGACAAAAGTAAAGTAATGACATCTAAATCTTGAAGGTCGTTACCGGTTTCCCCATAAGGGACAATTATGGCAGTTTATGTGACATATTTGACTTATTCTGCTGAATAAAGTGAAGGAGTTAGTGTCTTGTGTTTCATATCTCACCAGATTGCTTCTCGTTCAATCGTATAAATGTAATAAAATATATAATAATAGATTCTGCGCTGAAGGTATAATTCTTTTTTTTTTATCTAACTTATATTGTGAAAGGAAATGTCTTTTTGAAAAATGATTTAAATTCACATGCTTTGATACTTCATATTTAACTTCTTTTAAAATAAGGGGATGTGTGTAGTCAAGCTACGGGCGTAATTTCCTCTCTTTAACGATAAAAAGAAAGATTCAATTGCAAATATGTTACAGACTTTTTCTCGCAGTTTCAAAAAATGCCTACGCATTTACCACATTCTTTATCTGTGTTACATCGGACTAACTAGATGCGCTTTAAAATTTAGACTTAAAGAACGTGAAAGATATGTCCTCTATCAAGAATACGAGTATCTAATCATGAAAGGTTCATCAATCATCAACTATTGCAATACGTCCCCAGTCACATCAGCTCATCTCGATGCCCTGGAATCTTGTTTTATTCATATTTATTCTTGTTTATTCATATGAATGCTGAGTCCCGTGTTAAGGACATTAGTTTTCTCGTCTCTATAACTCGTGAAAATGCATTATATCATTATTTGCCCCTTTCGGTCACTGTTTTTATTATTTTTTTTTTTATTTTTAGTCTGATTTATATATATTTTTTCTCACTCAGTAGGGGAGAGTGGGGTCAATTGTAACAGGGTACGATTGTAACAGAGCAAACATTTTGAGTGTCGGGTTCTAGATTTGGTTCCTAGGAGGCGCACAAGGTGTATTTAATAAATCTACATGTACACCCCTGATGGCAACCATTTCTATGTACTTTTGAAAGAGTTACAGCACAAAAGATATTTTCACGCTACGTAAGTACTTTTTTTGGTATTAGAATATTATATCGTAACAAAGTAATTATGTTTAAACAAATGAAAATTATTAACCGAACATGTCAGTGGACACCTTAATTAACATTTCAATAAAAAAATTAGTTTTGTTAATTAACTAGCATTGTTTTTAACAAATGAAGCTGAAATGGCGATTGTAACAATAAGTAAAGGGACGATTGTAACAGCTCAAAATAAATAATCTTATGTTTACAAACCATTACTTAACTCTTTAAGAACCACCAATAGTTTCCTATATCATTTATATTATGTTGCATGTGCATTATTTTATTTGTCACCTTTCACAGCATAAATTAAAATTTTTAACCCCTTAAAGTTAAAAGTTTAACCCTTTAGGTCTCTGCTCATTATTATTTTTACTCCTAAAATATCACTACTATTTTGAACAATAAATAAATCTATATCAACAATTATGATAATATGTATAATTAACTATGTTTTAGTTGAATTTATGATCTGTTACTAGTGGGGACAATTGTAACAAGTGCACGACTGTCGAAAATTGTTAATAACTAATATAATAACATTTAAAATAAGGTTTTTTTTTTTTCCTAGTAGAGGATAGTCTATTTTACTCATCTGTCAATTAATACTAATAATATATTGGATTTTTTGTTAGTTAAGAATAGTTAAGTAAAAAATGTTACAATTGATCCCACTCTCCCCTACTGTGGTTTATCTAGTTTTGTTTTACATCTTTCTTTCTCACTACTTTCCGTTCTTAACTTTGCGATTTATATTTCGAATCACTTTTTTTTTCTCACGTCTGAGAATAGGCTCCTGTTCTTGAGAGCTTGAAACGTGTCGACTGATATTTTCTCTTTAGATATTTTTGAAGCGAATGAAGTTTTTTTTGTCAAATAATATTGCAGTCTCATTTTATTTTAATGATGTCTTCTGGTTCATGTTCCATTTTCGCCTAGAATTTAAAAGAAAATCAATTTTAACTTTACTTATAAAAACACTAGTCGACGAGGCATTTATTTAGCTAAAAAGTTTTCCATCTGCTGTTATCGTGACTGATGGATTAAAACAAACAATTACTTCTACATTGATTCGTTGACATACCAAATTCATTGATATACCATTAAGCCATTGGTGCACCGACACATTGATTTGATGTTTATTTTATTTTTTAATACTCTGGTATAGCGGAATATTAATTAACCCGAGTATTGATTTACAAATTTACTCAATCGATGATCTTTCCTTGTATTGAAATACTAAAATGCCCATTTCATAATTCACAGATGGTAACAACTACCAAAATACTGTAATATTTGCTGTACTTTCAGGTTCTAAAGGAATGCCAAAAGTTACGGTGATTTTCACTATAGCAATTTAGTAATCATTTATGTTGAATGAATGATTATGATTTTATTATCATGCTGCTGGGTCACAAATTTGTTAAATTTAGAAACTACACTACTGGGCAGCAAATTTAGAAATTTTTCTACCATTAATACGCCTGGTTTTGAGCTTCGAACTCTGTCCTCGTGAATAAGAGATATTTGTTCGTTTTCTCGTTGCCCCACTAGGGCATAGAACTGATCGCAATCTTTTGCTTTCTGCTTTATATATCATAATGCGGGATTCTCTTTTTTCTGAAAGATATCTTGTTTAAACTGTGTATTTGTGTATTTTTTTTAAAGTGAAGTTAATGATTTTTTTTGGTGTATACCTGTTTAGGAATTGGGGATGTGATTGCTCTTGTTCTTCAGTGGCGCCATCTATGGGCAGGAATTCGACTTCTGCCACGCCATTCACACAACCACAACCCGTTTATAGGGCGGGTCACATTCACACACATTCACACACAAAAGAGAAAGGACATAGAACACACACAGAGAGAAAGAAACATCCATGCCTTGCCCGGGATTGCTACTGTTGCCTAAGATAGATACTCTGACCGCCACTAAGTCTGTGGCAGTCTGGTGACACACCCCTACTTAAAATAATCATACCTCGTTACCGTAGTCATCGCCACAGCTCCAGACAATGTCTGGCAGAGTACTTATCATTAGACAAACAGTAGAGGTGTATGAAAACATTTTCGGGCACTGGTTCCTATACGATTTTAATCCTGAAAATGTGCCATAACTCGCCTAGAAGTTTATTGCAACATTTATGCAACCCCATGTGATATAAACGGTTTCAAACTTACACATTTAGACAAAAGACAGACTAAAAATGTCCTTTAAAAAATCTGCAGCTTGGAGAATGAAACCGATTGCTGATTTAAAATCAGTGACGTAAAAGTATTCAAGATCCCTTAAAAATTTTCATGAGACAGTAAACAAAAAAAAATTTCCGTAGTGTAATTGTTACAATTGTTCATTGCAAAAAATATAGTATCAAAAATTACTTTGACTATACCATGCAATGGATACGTTTCATAATTATCAATAGAAAAATTTGAAATTTAGAAGGAAAAAAAGTCAGTGCGATTGGATCGGCTGTTCAACGACTTTTATAAATAAAATAAGATAGTAATATGAAATTAAAATGACATAAAATATTTTAGAAAAATAAAAGTGCAACATGTCTATAATAGGAAAGAGCCCCTAGCAGTGCAAGATGACATTTCCGGTTATGGTTTCCTAGGTAAATCATAATCCGCATGATGTGTCCTTTTCCTCCTAGAAGTTTGTAGTGAAATTTATGGGACTTATGGAAATTATGTATATTATATTGTATAATTGTATAATTTATAATTTATGTATAATGTATAATTTATGGAAATTATGTATATTAAAAGCTATATAAATTTAAAAACATTTTGAAAAATAAACAAAAATAAATACAAACAGATATAGCGAAAATAAATAATCCAGAAATTCTTACAAAAAAAGTATGAGTACCGATAAGTTATCATTGGCCATACACATATTTTGTTCTATATGGCGTGAGAAACATTTCTTCTGTTAAATTTGATTTTCATTGTTTCATTTATTTTACTAAATGTGTAAGTACATAGAACAGAAAGGCAAAATTAACGGTTAGACACCGGCCACTGGGAGATTTAATATAAAAAAATGGCAATAATAAGTAATGTTTGTTTATTAATCATCACATGTTTTGATAGAAAATGCTCCCCATGAATCAAAAACACACGCTTTCAATCTTTTGTATTATTTATCACTCGAGAAATCTGCTGCCATTCCCGGAAAAGTTTGTTATTTACGCTGTCTCAAAATTTCTGGGTGACTAAATTTATGTACCAAATATTTCATTCGAGTTCAAATTAATTTTCCATTACTTGTTTTACAATATTTTTTCCTATAATATTTAAAATTCATCTAATTTCTCGATTATTTTGAATTTAATTTGTAACTAATAAATTTTATGTTTGTCAATATAGATAAATTGTATGTTGCATTATTGGTTCAAAAACTCAAACCTTATATTATATTTGCTGAAAATGTTACATACAATGGTTAATTAAATTTTACAACCAGTTTCACTAGATTCTAATTTTTTTTTCTATATTTCAGAAATGAATCCCATACTGTTTACCATATTTTGAGAAATGCTTTACATGAATATTCATAGTCTTATTAATCATTTAAAATATTGAATTTTTGGAAAAGTGGCCGCTATTAAAATATTAGTACCGGCAACTATCAAAATGCTAATAAATGATAGTACACAATTACCTACATTTTTCCTATTTTAAGAACTGCAATTTTTTGAACTAGAATTTCCGATTACTCATTACCTTACAGAACGAAATAAAACGATCAAGTAACTGTTTAACTGTAAATTTTAGTGTTTACTTCTATTTTTCAAATAAAACTTTCTAGGAGCTCTTTTGTCATTTTTTCAGAATTTTTTTCTCAGTGTATGTTTTTCTTAGAACTTACTTTTTTATTGTTGTTATTCTAGATATTTTTTAAATGGAAGTAATTATGGAACACTTTTTCGCATGTTTCAAGAAAAAGTTTTAGTGCTTGAAGAAATTTCTATTTGTTGAAGATGTTGATGCATTTGATGAATGTTGTATTAATCATTCGCTGAAGAAGATTTGATTGATGTAGGTGATGTATTAGCCATAAGTTGAAGAGGATGTTGATTGGCATATTTCCAATTATCCATATTTTTTTCCTGTATGATGTCAGCAAGCAATTATTTAACAAAAATCTCATATTGCTTAATTAAGAATCAAATTATGATAAATAAAAATGTTTTGTTTTTTAAATATATGCGGAGCTCCAAACTAAATATTAATCTCAAATTTTAATATAAATATAGATTATCGAATTCTAAATTTAGTAAATGGCCCGGAGGGTGTGTCTGCTGTGCCTAGGCCCACAACGCATCTCCGTACATCTAGAAATCGAAACTGCGAGTGTCATGTGTACATTAAGACAGTTTTTGCCAGGGAAGGTTAAGAAATCTATGCATTGGCTATTAATTGATTAAATTTAATGCAAAGGTTTGTTTCTCAACCTTACGCATTCAAATGTGTTAGCAGAAAGGAAGGGGTGAGAAAAATAACGAACTTTAATGAAATCAAAACATTAGCAACCATATAAAATTTTTCGAATTCAATTCTAATATGTTAGGTGGTTGCAGAGGTAATCTCTAAAAATAGATTTTATTCTGCACTCAATTCAAGGTTTTATTATCAAAAGATTATAAATCATATTACTGATATTTTTAATGAATAAGATTAAATAAGATAATAAAAAATGCTTGGAAATAGTTATGCTTTAAAAATGTTAGGAAATATATTACGCATATTTCAGCACCACAGTATGGCATTTTTTAAATTTTTTAAATTGTTTATTAAAGTAATATTTCACTTAAAAATTCTATGTTATATTTATATGTCAATAATTACTAAACTAAATGTCTCATAATAAATTGTACAAATAAGTTATTGGATTAGATTTATACAGGCATTAAATAAGTTGAATAAACTTTTCTATAAGAAATATTTACGTTAGCCGATGATAAATCATTTGGATATAAGCAAATATTTTCACTTGCTGAAAAACCGTGACAATACTTTTAGTCTATAAGTAATGGTTGTTGAGAAAAGCAGTTTATCTTCTTGTCTTCTTGGTGCAAAGAGTACTTTTTCTTGATAATCACAATTTCTTGAATAACAAAATGAGTGATGGCGAAAGTCAAGTAAACAATGTGATATCAATTTTCCTTCTTTTTTAAAGCATGATAAAACATGATTTTTAAACCATTACTCTTACTTTTTTTTTCTTTTAATAAAAACATAACAGCTATTTGTCTTAATTTTTAAATGCAGCTGTCTACTGATGAAAAGAGTCATTCATCGCGTGTAAAAAAGAATCGCTAGAATATGGAAGATCAAGAAAATTGCTCAGCATGTCAGAGTTACAGATTGAGTAAGTAAATGAAAATAAGCGTCATTTACCAAATTTAAGCTGCTTTAGTAATCTATTAAGCATAGTTTATAAAGTATAAATAAAATAAAAAGCAAAAATAATTTTAAAAATAAATATTTTGTTATTTTAACTAACACCAAATGCTGATACCTCATAAGGCATTCTTCTGATGATATTTATCTAATGATTGGTTTTCTATGCATTAACATTACGGTTAAATAACCGTCAGCAGTCAGTCTATACGATTTACCATAAAGTTTACCGTTAGAAATATTTCTTAACCTTTGCTCTTTTGAAGCTGTTTACAACTTATATGGTTAAGAGCCGTGAATGTAAAATTCTACGATTTCGTTACCAATTACAACTACTATGGTTTTTTTTATATCCGTCGTTGAACAGTCGACCCAATTTTGGGTTCACGACTACTAATGTTCAACTCCGTAGCCTTGTAATTTTGAGCCCAATCCAGAAGACAAGGGGACTCCTGAATCAAGTATTGGGAGAAATTTGCCTCAGTGCAGGATTTTTTGATGGAACTAACCCGCATTTGCGTTACATGGAGAGGAAGACCACGAGAACCTCTCACAGTTAGCCTGACGGCAAGGGGACTCTAACCCGTGATCTGTCTACCACCGAGGTTATTTCACCAGCACTGTGGGCGGTGCAAGCCAGATGCAGAATTCGTATCGACCAGCCATCGCTGGGATCGAACCCGGGTTCATCTCATTGGAAGGCGAGCGCTCTATTCCCTGATCCATCACGGTTCAACTACTATGGTTTCAAATTTAACGGGAGATTAGAGTTACATCAAGTTAGGCTTTTCATTAGGTTATGGACATTAGTTTTAGGTTGTGGTTGAGTTGGGCCAAATGAGCAATGGAATCCGAATTAAATAGTTTCTCTTGTGGTGCCATCTATTGTGAGAGACGCATAATACAATTCAGTTCTATGGTGCTGCCATATATGCAGGAATGAGAGTTTCGTAGTTTAATTGTTCAAGATTACCTATTTGGGAGTACAGAATACTGGAAACTCTTCAAAAGTTGGAGGGATGGAAGAAATATTGCGGCGTCAACGATGAGACTCGAACTTCTATTCAGCCAGTTATGAGATAGACAGATTAACTCTCATAGCTATAATATGTACCCAATTGCAAGGAACTAAGTAGCCATATTCAACCATATTGAGTAATAACAGTCAATAAATGATTTCTCGGGGTTGAAAATTTTAATACCATTTTTTAATGGTTATTTGACTGTTTTGATTAAATATGGTAATATAACAAATAAATGGTTATTTACCCATTTTTTCCGAGAAATTTTTCTGACAGTGAAGATATGTAGCCTTAAATATGCCAATTAGTTATAACAAAAAAGCTAAAGTCACAAAAACGTACTTTGTCTGAATAAAAGCATTTTTTATACGATTGATTCACATATATGACCTTTAACATAAATTAGGAAACCTAAGATTTCCTCATACAAAGTATAATGAAGATTTGTATTAAGAGGACTGCACTACTTAATTTATTCCCATTAAAAATTTAATAAATTAAAAAAAATGCCTTTCATAAAACTTTTTGAAACGAATTTTATTTATCATGATTGCTGCAATAAAACTAGCAAACCCCAAGTTGAGGTCTAGTAAATTGAATTTCTTTGTATTTGACGTTTTGACAACATCCATTATTTCGTTCACTCTACCCCACACATAGGAGCACAATCAATTTAAAGAAATGAATAGTATGTGTCAAAGGAGGAATAAAACTCATTAGAAAACCTTATTTATTTTAAAAGTGGCAGTCTAAAACTAAAATACGTTTTAGCCGATTAAGTTGGCGAATTTTTATGTTTGAAACATTATAAAAGTAAGAAATTAATTAAAATGTTTACAAAAAAATTATATATATTTTTAATTAGGTATACAATGCTTCAATTTTTCATTTTCTAAATATTTTATTAATTATAAAGTTTTTTTTATTTTCTATCCAAAAAGAAATTTAATTTCATTCAAATGTGAGTGAATTCTTACAAGGGAAATACGCAGCACGAAAATTCCTGTTAAAACAAAGTTATGCTTAAATTAAAGAGCATTGGGTACTGACCAGATCTGACCTTAAAGTAAAATATTAAAGTTTCAGTTCAGTTACTTTTAAACTAACAAAATTTTCAAACAGTTGTGTATTCGAGGTGCGACGATTAAACTGTCCATATTCTACCAGAGAGGTCCGGGGCTCAAATCCCAGCTAGAACGGTTCGGCTTAAATACCATTTGTGACGGTTGAAGTGAAATTGAAGGGGATTCTAAAAAAAAATTACTAAACCTTAAATTATAATATTTTAAAAATAAACCACATTTTTTAATAAGAAATAAAGAAAATTATATACCAAGTATTTGTTAGTTTTTAAAAATGTGTTTTTTTAAAATTAGTTTATATTAAAAGATAAAAATTTATAAATTGAATAAAACATATTAAATAATTATCAAACGATAATTATTTAGAAAAGAAAATTTAAGATAAAATTTAATCATTCCAGTCTGGACTTATTGTCACTTTTAGTTGATGGATGCACCTAACCATTACTCCACGAATACACAAAGCCTGAAAAGTTTTTGGTAGTTTAAAAGAAAATGAACTGAAATTTTAATGGGGCCTATTTTAAATTAATGACAGCTATGGAGGCTAATTTTACTCTATCGAAGATTTTCAAACACGCTTTTTAATTTAAGCCTAACTTTGTTTTTAAGAGAAATTTTCGAGATGCTTACTTTTCTTGCTAGTAATAATCTATACAATTTCTTTTCTTTGTCTTTTAATAACTATATGGTCCAAGATAATAACAAGTAGAATTTGCAACTTTTTAAATTTTTATAATTAGCCCGCATTTGCCCATTATTTTATGCTTAGCCCAAATATCACCATAATTTCTAGTTTTTGCACATTTGTAAATATATCCTGTTCTGAGATGGTACTGCGAAGTGTGATTTTGAGTTTTGCAAATCTGGTTTGCAAAATGAATTTAGTATGAATTAATGAATTTAGTAACTAATCAAATTAATGATTTATATATGTTATGTATCATAGTTATTATTCTTACAAATCACATCATCTTAATTATTAAGTTCTAATCCTAAGTTTAAAGTGCCCGTCTCACAATTTTCTTGTATTTTTAATTATATAAATTCATTTATAATGAACCATGTAACTCTAGTAATACTAAATTACCGATAATACTATCCTAACCACAAAAAGCATTTTAAGATTTCATAAGAAGAAAAATAATTACCCGGTAAGTCTTTCAGAAACTCTAATTTAAAGTAACCTCAGGGCTCTTAAAGTTTGCCCTCTTGCTCAATAATACTTTTTTTCCTTCACTTTTCTAAGATTAGTTCACTCCTTTTAATTATGCGGGTTCATATTGAGGCTTGTTATTTTTAAAAGAAAGCATTTTGAGATGAAGGGGGAAAAAACAAATTCATAACGAAAGTTTATAATTAGAAAACATTTTTCTAACAGAAAATGCATTCATGAAGTTAGTTCTTTACAAGGTTTTACGTTATCTAGTGACTCTCGTTTTAAATTGGCAGTATATTTAAAAACTGAAAAAACTTGTTGTTTATATCGAATCTGTTTTTATTTTTCGTAATCATAATAGTTTCTCAGCAGTATTCTCTTTTAAGTATATAATTACTTAATAAGTTTTAATTTGTTATTACATTTAGAGTATACTATTAAAAAAAAATCTTTATACGCATCTTAATGACGTGTAATTAAGTACATGATTATTTATTTAAATGCAAAATAAGCTTTATTGTTTTTTCATGAAATAAGAAACATTTTATATTATACTTAGAATTCAACTTATTGTTTATGTGGCTAATGGTTTCAGTATGTAATAACGGGCAAAAGAATGAATTCAGTATTTGATTATTCAGCTTAATCTCCAATTATTGAGTTCGATTATATGGTTATTACAAACAAGGTGTTCCGTTATCACAGGCCTTAATGTATATAATTAGAAAGAAATGTTATATTCGAAAATACATTCATGAAGTTGGTTCTTTACAAGGTCTTACGTTAGCTAGTGATTCGTTTTAAATTGGCAGTATTTTTGAAAACTAAAGAAACTATTGATTATCTGGAATTTTCTGAAAATCATAATAAGTTTATTGACAGTATTCTCTTTTAAGTATATAATTACGTAATAATTTAGAATTTATTATTGCAATTAGAATATATTATCTATCATCTTTTTAAGTATCTTTATGAAATGTTATTTTAATTACATGATAATTTATTTATTTGGAAATTAATCTTTTTTGTTTTTTCCTCATGAAGTAGAAGTCGTTTCTTAATATATTTAGTATATAAGTTGTTATTTATGTGACAAATATGGTTTTTGTAATAACTTACAAGAATGTGTTCAGTATTTGATTGCTAATTTAATAACACCAATTACTGTATTTTATAGATGATTATTGCATACAAGTTGTTTCCTATTCACCGCTTTTGAAGTATATGCTTTGATCATATTAGTAAAAAATGAAGTCAAACAGGCAAACGCATTAGTTGTGGCGAATTATTATTTGAGAAAGTATAAAAAAAGCTATTGGAATATATCACTCATAAAGAAGGAGAGAAGGAAAATAATAATATCAGCTTGATTACAGGATTTTCAACTGGGTTTTTCTTCAAATATTTTCTCTGCAGAAATCAAATAAGTTTATTCAAATGGTTTTGAAGGTTTTCAGTTAAGTATTTTTTCCTGTTAGACCTTCCTGTTAGTTTATAATTAGAAAAGAGGTTTTTTTGTCTGCTTCGTCCAAGGTTAAATATTAAGCACAACCCTTAATATGCATGTTTCTTTTACTTCATTTTTGACGTGGATTCTGAAAATAAAACGTTAAGGGTAGTAACACCCAGGTAAATTTAAATCTAGTTATTGTGCATAGTGACTGAATCAGTGATCCTAATAAATTAGTCATAATGTATAGACAGAACCTGATGATAGTATATGCTAAATAAAGTAGTTAGTTCATATCTAATTTTTTTCATTTTTATGGCACTTGCATTTTTATATAATAGCTAATTTGTTACCCAAGTCAAAATTATTGATGGACATATAAAAAATTCGATGGTTTATTTAGGTTTCAGTGCGACTCATGATGGTTCAACATCATTTGATGGCCACCATCATCTAACATTTTCCACTATGCATTCATGGGTTTGCCACTATGTATATGCCTACGTATATGCTATGTATTGCCATGGATATGTCAACAAACTCCCATCATTCCATGATGGAAAATGCTACTTTAATACTATGATAGTTAACCATCAAGAGAAGTTTGACCATGATGGCTCCTATACATTTTCATGAAGATTTATGGGGAATTCTTGTTGATTCTCAGGAATATACCATCAAAAAAAAATTTTTTTTTAAATGTTAGACCATCATAAATCCGTCCGAATTCCTATATTGAGATGATGGTTGTTCACGATCGTTTCAACATTTGATTTCTTAGAAACTATGATGGAAATTTCTGACGGTTCAACATGAACAAACCATCAAAACAAGTTGCTATTCTTACTTTGGATCATCATAAATCAGTCCGCATTTTTTCATTGAGATAATGGTTACTTATGTTGTTCACCATCAAAAAGTATAATGGTTCATGATGGAATTATTAATGATTACGTTCAATATTATGTTGGGCTATCAATGGAAAACCATCAAAAATTTTGACTTGAGCAGTCTGGATGAATGTCTGGACGATCAAAATATTATCATAACCATTTCTTATGAATAATAAACTAATTCTAGTTATGAGTTAAAAGTTTATTATTTATAAAAAGAGATGTAACTAATTTAAGCACTTTGCATAATTGCCATCTTTTATGCATATCAATTATTACTATGATTTTAAAATAAAAACTTACTGGTATTTATTATTGAAGAAAGAAATTGTTACAAAATATACAGCTGGGTGATTTAAGAAACTTCATAGAATGATAGTTATATACCATCAAAAAGCAATTTAGTTTTTCTTTAAAGCTTGCTAAATGAAGTTATCAATACAGCAATGGAAATTAGAATTCTAAAAATTATAAACATTAAATACAATGCATTTTTTCTGTCATACTTTTCGTTTTACTATTACATGCTTTCTTTTGGATACTATCACATGTGTGGGTATCAGCGATCTTCTTGTTTTTCTTGAAGTGCAAGTACCCAATTACCATTTTTACCTATACCCAAATTTTAGAGTATTAAATGTTCGAGAAGGAATTCACTCAAATGCTTTATATGTGATTTCGAAATGGAGCTAAGTTTAACTAGTTATTACTCGGTTACTTGTTTTGGGTACATATCCCTTTCGAATTATCTCTAAAACAAGATTTGACTTTTTTGGACCTTATAATTTCATACCTAGATAAAGTCAAATATAAAAAAGAAAGTGTATCAGCAATCGAGATCATCATTGCCAACTGATTTCATACCTAGAATAGATTTAAACCTCAGCATAAGAAATCAAGGGCTTTCTTTTTTTCTGTTAACATCTTTTTGGTGAAATTTATGAATTCCACAAACTCACTTAACGTCCCATAGCGTTCATACTCTGGCTGTTTTAAATTGTTGCCAAAAAAGAGGTTCTCCGAGGTTTCTGAGTTTTTGGCAAATGAATTTCCAGTCCTCTTTTACTCCGTTAATCTGGTATCTCCTTTTACTGAGATCTATGAGCTTTAGAAATTGATAAAATAAATCTGTATTGTAAAAAGAAATAAGATTATCCGTACCAAAAATCGTATTATATTTTCAAAAAATATTATATAATGCCTTTTTTGACTATGTTCTTCATCCCGCAAAAGACTAATCGAAAAGACACGGTTCCCAGTATAGTATCGAATTCAAGCATTACTGGCTGCAATCAGTAAGCGGGTGGGTGATCACTTTGATACACCTGCGTAGGGACGGAGGGTGCGTGGTATCGGTCCTTGTTAAACTGCTCTACCGTAAAGTTCTAGACTTCGCACGCGGGTCGTCGGGCTACCAAAGCAGAGGAGCCATACTCTCTGCAGAGGATCGAAATTGCGATGGCATGTCTTCGGATGATCCTCAGGGATTATCCGAAGACATCGCACCGTCCAGACAACATCCAGACAGTCGCTAACAGCCCATTGTGCAGTTCTAGCGCGAGGTAAATAAAGTGCCTATCACTAAGTTCTTTAAATAAAAATTAATACGTTGTTATTTCCTTCTTTTATTTATTTATTAATTTCTATTTAATATGCTCCTATAAGAATTTCAAATTTTGATTTTCATTACTGAGGTGTCTTAAAAATAACTAAAAATAGCCATAAGATAATAAAAAACCATAAAAATAGCCAAAATATGACTTTTAATAACGAGCTTAAAACTTTACAAATCAATGAAATGGTCACTCAAGAGCTCTCAAGGTATTGACAAGTGAAATAGCCTCGAGCTATCTCAATTTACTAACTGTAACCGAAGACAAGTGACCACTATATCCTATGGATCAATACCTTTCAAGACAATTCTTCTTGGTTCATCATTTCATAGTTTACGAATTATGTCATAGCATGCTTGCCTATCACTTAATCAATATCAAGGAGTTAATTAATATCATGATGAACGAATATTCAATAACCATGCCACTGCTTAAGGAAACTCAGAAAACATAAATTTTGCACGCTTTAAATTCTAAAAGGTTATCTACATTTATGTCCATAAATTAAAGATAATGGCAGCTACGGTAAATAAAAGTAAGCGCACCTGACATATTCATAAAGCCAATTTATTAAACAAAAGATCTCAAGAAAAAAAATGGTGTAGGTATGATACATTACATAAAATTGCGATTTTTGCTCTCTGGAGCAATTATAAAAAATATCTCCCTTATAAGAATTAATATAGCAAGGTTGGTATGATGGTTAATACATTGTATGTTTACCATGCGATGAAAAACAGTTCGTAAAACGTCTAGACACACTGAGTATCAAGTTATCTCGCTAATCTTGGAGAAGGTTATTCCACTCAGCAAGCAATATGATCTCCGAAGTTCCTTCACACATGTAGCAGGTGGTTGATGAGCTGCAACTCGTCTGTTAAGCATGTCCCACAAATACTCTATCAGATTCAAGTCAGGAGAGAATGCTGGGCATTCCATACGGGTAGTATCCTCAAATTGAAGGCACTCGCTTATGATGTTTGCGTGGTTAGGACTAGCGTTTTCATTCATAAACAAATGGTCTGTGTTTATAACGACATTGTCCTCCATAAACAATGAGTTGAAACTAACTTGTTTATATTAACAAAGAATGTCTATTTGTTTGAATTATAGACAAAATTATAGATAAAACGCATTAAAATAAAGATTGTTTTTTCCCAATACATGTTAAATTCAGCGAACAGGCCGTTAACAAAAGTAAAAACTTTATGTGAATTTCTTTTATAATTTTTTGAGATTCAGAAATCATTATTAACTTTATATATATATAAAAAAATGAATGGCGATTTATTCGATAATACCCATAAAATTTCTGAGAAACATTCACAGAAAATTAACAACTTATTTAGGTCAATGCGCCTTAATTCAAGTACCAGACTGTTAACATAAGTGAGTACACCAAGAGAATTTTTTTTTTAAATTATTTTTTGCGATGCGGTTATCACTTGAAACTTGCTTTATGATAAAATGTAATAATCAATTTGTTTAAAAGTATTCATGTATGTATGTCAGGTAATATTTCGAGAACATTTTAAAGAAAAGCTTGTTTAGCCCGATAAAGCTAAATTTAGAAAATTAAGCGCAAAACATATGAGAGGACCTTTTATGATATTTTCTCTTTTTAAAATTTTTATTGCGATTCGGCCACAATTTGAAGCTGGATTTATATTAAAAAGTAAACGTCATTTTCTTAGAAAATTTCCATACATGTCAATAAATACATATTCAAAGATTTGAGCCATGACAGCTCAGGGGATAGGGTGTTTGCCTTCTAATGAGGTGAACCAGGTTCGAATCCCAGCGATGACTGGTCGATAAGAATTTCGCATCCGGCTTGCTCCGACCACAGTGCTGACGTAAAAAATCCTCAGTGGATGGATCATTGGATAGAATCCCCTAGTCGTCAGGCTAACCGTGGGAGGTTTTCGTGGTTTTCATCTCCATGTAACGCAAATGCGGGTTTGCTCCATCAAAAAGTCCTTCACGAAGGCAAATTTCTCCCAATACTTGATCCAGGAGTTCGGTCCTATTTTATATCGGGTTCAAAATTACAAGGCTATGGAGTTGAACATTAATAATCGTAAAACAATAAAGTTGGGTCGACTTTTCAACGACGGTTACAAAATAAAATGTAAAATGCTGCATTTCCTGGGCTCATGAAAATTTTTAAAAACTGAGAATAATGTAGTTATTTTGATAATTTCATCTAGGTGGGAAAATGTCAACAAATCCGCAGTTTTTTTAAAAAAAGTTTAATAACTTTTAAAATATGTAAGTTATTTGTCCATTCCAGAATAGCCCAGATAATTCATCACGGCAAGATGATATACATAGTTTAAAACCATCGCAAGGCCTCAAGTGTAAGGCACTTAAAATGTTGCTTTTTTATTTTCCTTGTCGTCAGAACCGCAAAAAATAACGTTAACAGTTCAGAATACTGGCTTAATATTATTTGCCCTATAACTTTTATTTGAAAAAAAAATAAGTGAAACAAAGTCATTTTCACTCTTTTAAAATTTAAAAATAAAGCCTCTTAACGGGATTCAAAAAAGATTTATATTCACGATTCTATTATTCTCAAAAAAATTGGTGAATTTCATAGTCAATTTCCTGCCAAACTCAATTCTAAACGTAAGTTTAATCTGAAATAGAAACTCGCTTTTATTAGGGATTCGTCTAGGATACTAACTTATTTTATTCTACGTATTCTTTTGCTTTAGGGTGATAAATACGTCGGGCCTAACAGATTAACTCAACAAATTTCATGCGCTCATAAAGGAAGTAAAGGTGACAAATCAGTAAAAAGGTAGTTCTGAGGTACACTTAACTTAGAATATATATTTTATGCATGAGGTAATTTTATTATATATAGGATTTTAACAAAATTGTCTTCTTGATTTTATTTTTAGAAATATTTCAAAAGTATCATTTAAAAACTAACGTAAAATTTTAAGAAAAAAATCGCAATTTTACTTCAAATGTAAAGTGCTTTTCTTGAAAAAGTGCTTTAATATATAGATATTGGGTTTGAAAATTGAGCCAGGAATATTGCAATTTCAAGAATAAAAATATACCTTAAACTTACTGTTCTTTCTTCTCTACACTCAAAATACTTTATATTTGTTCATATTCTTGCATTTCTTAAATTTTATTCATTGCTTAAATTTTTAGGTGGTATTGTGTTATAACCGAATATTTATTGAATGCAATTTAAAATTCAAATTTTACGAGCAGATGATTTTATTTGGTTAGAGTGGACAAACAATTGTGGGACACCAGTAGACGTGTCAATATTATCCGTTGCATGCGATGCAGATGTGGGTAAATTGCTAACACATTCCCTATTAGGGTATTTAATTGCGAAATTAGATAAATTTTGTAAAGTTAAGTATTATTTGCAACTTTAAGTATTTTTGAGAACAGATTAAAATTAAAATTTTACGATCTTGATGTAATGGTTTTATGCAACTAATTTGGACAAACAATTCTCGGTCACCCGTAGAAGTTTCCATATTATCCATTATGTGATGAAGATGTGGGTAAATTATTAACACATCATCCATTAGAATACATAATTATTAAAATAGATATATTTTATAAAGTTATCTATTATTTGGAACTTGTTTCTACGTCGTTATTTTTTTTTTAAAAAATTCTATTTATTTTCATGCAAGAAAAAAATTAGGAAGCTTTAATATTTTAATACATTTTAGGTTTTTGTAATAAAAAAAGTTAATTACTATTATTTTCTTTACTTTTGTGCAGAAGTAACAAATGTGATCCTCCGAAATATTCTTAATAATTTATTTGAATTATTCATATTAAGGGCAACTCACTTGTAATTTAATATCAATTTATCAAGATATTTTATAAAATCCAATCTAAATTCAATCTAATAAATAAAGAATAACCTTTCGTAACAACTAGTTACAACTGCTAATTAACTAAATAATAACCATTAATATAATAATAACTGTTTTAAAATTGCATGCCTAGAATAGAATTCAATTCTTAATAATAAATTAATATTTATGAGACTAAAAATTAAATATATTAAACATTAGTGTCAAAAATATTTATTTAAAAATATACTTTTCAATTTCAATATTTTTTCATTTAAATTTCGGATCAAATATTTATTTGATTTAGAAAGCTTTAATATTTAATTGAAAGCAGCTTTTAAGCACTAAGCAATGAAGCGCAAAATAACAAACAATAAAAATGTCAATTGATTAAAATTTTCGCTAAAATTTATTCTTGATTTCAACTTAAAATTTGTTTTTATGTATTAATTAAACAAAAGTGTGATTATCCTTACTGAAATCATTTATATAAAATATTTTACTTTAATGAAAGGAGAAGTTATGCAGTTAAAATTGACAAAATAACTTTAAAGCCTTATTTTTTTAAATATAACTTTCAGTTTAAAAATCACTCTTATTAAGGCAGCTAACTTTAACGTATAGATGAAAAAAATTATAACATGGATATAACTCCTTAAAGTAGAAATGTTTGAACCTCGTCATGTAAGTATAGGCAACTTAAAAAATTGTAAACGAGCACTGATTTACACATTATCCAATTTTTATACGATTTTATAAGCATGTTAAGACAAGATAAATCAAATATACATATTAAAATCAAATATACAATTAAATATGGAGAGTAAAATTAATTAACTGTCAACAATATCCCTGACAACTTGTAAATATTAATAAATTATTTTATTTTATAACTAGGATTTAACTGCTAATCCAATTTTTGGTTTGCAGTTATGAATTTTTATTTTTTGCAATTATATTTTTGTAGTTATGACCATAGCCTTGTAATTTTGAATCTGACCCAGAAGACAAAGAAACTCCTGAAAACCAGGTTTCGTGTACTTTTCGATGGAACTAATACGCATTTGCATTACGTGGTGAGGAAAACTAAAGGGAATGAATTATCGACTATGTCAACCTTCATCAATCAAAAGGTACCTCTTGATGGAATCAAGTTAACGTGTCTTATATACCAGTAAATTGGTATTTAATATTTATAGTGGTAGTTACGCCACATTACTCACTTTCCAGAATTTTATCTGTGATAGAATATGGCTAGTTGATTTATGCTGTTTTTCTTATTGATAATTTTATCTTATTTATATCATTTTTGCTCATTATATTATTTCTTGCTTATTTATATTATTTCCACAGTATTTTGTTTTCTTCATTTTTGTTTATTGACCGGGAGACTTTTATTTACTTCTCCAGTTTTTTTTAATCGCTATATTTTAAGCAAATCAACTGCTTAATGTGGATCGATGTTGACGAGTTCATATTACGTCCGCAGGTCGCCAATATGAAAGAATTAGATGATTATCCATATTAGATCGTCCAAAGATTTAATGAAATGAACATTTTGCTCTTAACAAGAAATCAGCACTTTGAAAACAAAACTGTATTCACATTTCTTTGCGTGCACACTGCCACACTGCAAAAGACGTTCTGCTCTAGCGTTGCATAATTATTTATGTCGGCTTGGCGATGATTGTATTCGCCACAAAACCACGTAAATCATAAAGTTTCGAAATAAAAATTCTCTAATTTTATCTTTGTTTTGCCATCTCTGCTAAATATCTTACTGATGAAGGAGTCACAATGTTGAAAGAAATTAATATTTGTGTTTTTAAAAATTGAAATCACGTGGTAGGATCCAGTTTTCCCTCATTCATTTCCATATTGTTTTGGATCTCACTAGCACAAAAATAATAAAAGTCATAAAAGTATTGTTTTTCTGTAAATATTTTTTTAGTTTGTTTTGATACACATATAATTTAATGAGGTAGTATTTTTTATTTTCAAACTTAGTGGATAACAATTGTAAGAAATGAGTGAAAACGATCCCGCGGACAATGCGACGGATTTAAGGTTTTGTCAAGGTACGTCTCTTGTGAATATCAATTGATTGTTAGGTTTTCTCTTCTGAAATTACATTATGACGCATTCACATACATTATTAATACAAGTACATTTTCCATGGCGATACGATGAGGCAACCACAAGCACTTTCCCTGGTTCAAGAGGTCCAGGAGGGAAAAATGCACAATATTACCGTTATTACAGAGCACGGAAGCGAGCGGAGCAGGAAAAAGAGTCGTTGAATAGAACTAGTGATCCTTCTACGACTGCTGATTCTTCTACAATTAACGATGCAGGTTGCGAAGTTTAACTTTTTCCGCTCGGAGGGACTCCACGCACTATTTTTACTACCTTTAAACTCTTTTTGTGTTAATATTTTTACTATAAAAACTAGTAAAAAGTTTCTTTTTAAATGACTTTCGATTCACGTACGTAATTTTTCATAAATAGATTAAACCTTAAAGTTCATTTTTAACAACACAAAATATTTTTCAGAAACAACAAATGTATGTCTTGATGAAAATTTAAATCTACGTTCATTTTATGTAATTAGCTCAGTTTCTAGAATATCATCATTCAGCAAAAGTTCTAAAAAACTATTTGTTTGATTTAAATACGAGGAATCAATTCAAAATTAAATAATACATTGAGAAAAAAATTATAGCGAAAACTATCAGAATATGGTAAAAATTACCGTGTTTCTGGTTCAATGGAAATACTAGAATGAACGGTAATTTTTACCGAAGAGCGTTGGTAATGAGTTTGGTAAAAGTAACAATAAAATATTACTTCATAACATGTACTAAAATTTGGTAAATGTTGTTAAACTTTTACCAAATGAATCATGGCACGAAAACCATTTATTCGATTAAATTTGCTTTTTAATTTTGTATTTGTTACTAAATGTGTGATAATACAAACTATAATTTCGAAAACTAGAACTTCCTGTTAACTGTTATCATATGAACGGAAAAAAATACCAAATTAATGGTATAAATATCGCATTCTTTTGTTTTATTACCAGAACTAGGATTTTTTTACAGAAATGTCTTTCACATACAATAGGGATTTAATTTTTACCGTAATTTTTTTCTCTGTGCTCCATTTAAAAAACTTATTATATGATACTTTCATGCAATTCGAATCACTAAGTAAACCCACCAAAAGGTTTTTTTTTAAAATTCTTCTTACAGAATATAAAATCTTTTCACGGATTTCTATCCATTTGTTTCTCTAAGACGTTAAAAATACCAACACAAACTGAAAGTAAAGCTCAAAACTTTTATTATCTTGGGAACAAAACACCTGCTACTAGACACGGGATTTCTGTCTTGCCATATGCATCTTCCATCTGAGAAATACATTTCGAAAATTATTTAGAAAACAGTTCTATCTATATTCTTTTATTATAACTAAGAATGATAAATACTTACAATAAAAGGGGTTTAGCGGGTGTTCAGTTTTTGTAATTCTGACAAAAACGTTTACTGAACGCCATTTTGTGTGGCATATGGTATTTACTAAATTTCGAAATATTTTTCTTCAAAGAGAAAAAAAAATACGGACCACTTTGAATAACCAAAAAAGTCGTATATTTAAAATTTGTTTTCTCAGGAACTATTTGAATGATTTTGCAAAAATTTTGTATTTTGTCATGTAAAATTGCACTCTTTAAAATATTTCATACCTTACAATTCAAAATTTTTGCGACTACTATGGTATTATCATTTAGCGTAGTATTATCTATAGTATAGTATTATATTTAAACATATTGTATTATTATGCACAAAAGTTTTTCAGTTCGCTTAAAATGTTCTCGAAATATGTCGAAATACACAAAAAGTAAAATTAACATTAATCTTTATTTCGCTCTCCTGAACAAACTACTGGGACTATATTTCCCGAATTGCTGTTGCCCCCTATGTTTGCTGTTACCCCCTAAAATCCAAATCCGTTGAAAAAGGGGTATATTTATTCAGACAAAACATGTTTTTGTGTCTACTTTCATAACTTAAAATATCATCTGCACTTATTAAATAGTACATTGGAGATCACCCCCTTGAACCATTAAGATATAGACTTAGAACGTGAAGATTTGATCATTAGATCAAAAGGTTATTCAGAGAGGCTTTTTTTTATCTACTCTTTACTAATATGGATGTATACACTTTAATAAACTATTCTCTTTTAAAAATTTGGATTTTTTTTCGTATAAGCGTCATTAGTTTACATTTAAACGGCATTATTATTTTATAGGTCTAATTTAGATATAATTTATTTTGCTATTTTAAATTTTCGGTCACGTGAACTAAATACTGAGCAATACCTAATCAGCGGAGAGATTAGTACATACGTAAATACGACGTCACACAAAGCAATCGCTCCTTCAAAAACTGGAGACTTTCAGATGTGGCAAACTAACAATAAGGAACAGTCAAACTAAAAATGCCCTTTTTTTTTTTTTTTTTTTTTTTTAAATTTCCAAAATTTTATTGTTGCTAGGAGAGATTTAGCTTTATAATGGCAAGCCGTATACAATATGCTTGTTTTAGTTTCAAATAATTGGATTTCCAATAAAAAAAAAGTTTATTTTATGCACTGGAATGTGGTCGATCCCACCAGTGGTGACCCACCCCGTTACCATTTTTTTAAATCTTGCCAAGCAAGTTTTTGAAATACCGCCAAACTAGGTTTTTGGAAGATATTCAGGAGAGATTATTTTGAACATCTGATCACACCACTAAAATTCTTAAACCTGATTGGTTATTTGATATGTATCCCTACGCGAAAGTTGGATTTCGTTAGAAAAGAGGTGAAAGGGTTTATTTTTTCGCCATTTATGCTTTTGATATCTTGCTGTTAGAATCATTGTTATTATTTCATTTTTTAACCTTTTATTTAATTTACTACCGTTATTATTTGACTTTTTAAATTGTAATAATTTAATTTTTTTTAATAATTAAAAAGGAAAGTTGATCCATGTAATGGCCAGGAGTTGAGCTATTCTAGAATTTTACCCTGATATATTCTTGAACAAAGACTTGTTTGCTGGTAGAGAATACACATTATAATTTTTATATCGAGTCAAAGAAGTCAATTTTAATATCGAGTCAAAGTTTTATCACAAGAAGTAGATTTTTTTAAACTGTGACTTATTAATAAATTTTGGCATGAAAAAAAATATTTAAGCATAATAAAATTGCAACCATTATCAAAAAAATTAGGAAACGTTTTACACTAAGGTCAAATTATATTAAGTTTTTTTTAAAAAGTGTGAAAGGCTTTTTTCATTATAATAATTTAAATATATGCCAATGCAATTTTGCATTTTAGTTGCTGTTGCTCAGTGACAGAAATAAGACTTTATTTTTGTAAGAAAAAGTGTCTATGCAGAACCTGAAGTTAAAACATTATTTACTACACATCTAGGTATTAAAAGATATTTTTTACTTTAAAAAATAGAGAAAAAAATATTAAATTTATTTAAGGCCAAAGTAAAGAGAAGGAAAACTCTTCGTAGTTGAAACAATGTTTTTATAAGTAAGAGTAGAAATAGTTTCCGAATTTTTCTGGAATAAAAATGAATGCAACGAAACTATATTTTCAGCACAGCAGGAGTCGACGAAAATATTGTTCCAAGTTCAGCTAAAAGTCCCTTAGGATATAAATGTCAAAACAGTTCGATTTTAAAAATGGCAAAACAAACTTTTACTTTAGGCATCTGAATAATCTTAAACAAGTTAAGTAAATTCAATTTTAAGCTGATTGAAAACTCCTTAGGCAACTGAGAAACGAAAGAAAAAAAATCAATTTCGAAACAGTTAGTCGCTCGGGAATTTGGTTTTTATTCATTCGTAATAAAATTTTAGTTTTTGACAAATATTAAATTTATTTTATAAATCAGAATTTCTAATATTTCTTGGGTGCTAAAAAAATAAAAACTTAAAGAATCTACACGCAGAGATTATTTAAATATCTGAATATCTAATATATATCTGAATATCTATTAAGATAATAAAAATATCTGAATATCTTTAAATATCTGAATTAAAAATTTAAATATCTGAATTATAAATAATAATAATGCATGAAAACACATTTATAATGCATTAATTTTACACCTAGTTAAAAACAACGTCAATTGCCTATTAATTCTGTTCTCATAAATTATGCATAAACATATAAAATGAAATGAAATATATTTACACAATGCGTTTTTAGCACTATCCTTTATATATATATATATATTCTTAATATTATCCTTGCTGTAAAAACTGTATACACAATAGGGTTAGCAATGGTATGTTTTTTTCTCAGTGCCCGCCTGGGGAATGACTTACGTCATACAGGCATCTGAAGGGCAGATTTGTTGGCCACTCTTTCAGGGGCACCATATTAGGTGGACTAACGTTGCTCCCACAGTAAGGACATAGAAGGAAAGAACATCCATGCCTTACCTGCGATTCGAACCCAGAACCATTCTGATGCAAGGCCAGTTTTCTAACCCCTACTCAAGCCGGTCGGCGCAATTATATGTTTAAGAAGCAAATAAATAAATAAATAATTAAAGAACGTTAAAAACATGCGAATTGGAACTAAAAGCGTAATAAGAGATAAGAAGAAAATAAATACATCAAAACCATTTTGTTTGCCGGATGAACTTTGAAGGTGCGTCTAATATAATAAGCTCTTTTCGTCCCGTCTCTGATTTAAGTGTTTGGGTCTGAATAAGATTTTAATGTTTTTAAACGCGCTTACAATCAATGTCAATTTCTGTACTAATCATTTGAACTGTGTGGAATACTTGTGCTGCATTAAGAAAGATTATGATCTTTAAGGATTATATATCATTGAAAATACATGGCGAAGGGACCATACATCATAATTAGGGTAGAGGAGGCTCACGTAGAAGTGGGGTCAGAGTGTAATTTTAAAATTTTTTTACTGACTAAATTTCCTTAGTGAGCTTTCGTAGATTTGTAATTCTGACGTGAACTTCCATGTGCAATTGTATTATCACACTGTGAATACTTTACTTGAAATTTGTAAAGGAAGCTTTTTATAGAGCTTACCTCCTTGTTAACTTTCAAATTTTCTCTCTTAATAACAGATTTCATTTTTAGAATTTTAACGAAAGAGGATAATAAGTTATAAATGATGCTGTTTTTTTTTACCTCTTTTGATATTCACTTTACTCTTTTTGTTTCAGTTAGCCAGCATTAGGGATAAACAAATGCAAATCTTCATGGGTTGTAGTGTAGACACATAATACTGGGACTAGTCCACCAATAGCTCACCAACTTTCAGTGAAAGAAATATGAATTGACTGCAAACGTAACTCATTTAATGTTATTTATTTTCAAAATTGGAATGATTTTTTAAGAATGATATACGTTTTACAAATAGTGACATCAAGATATTCAGTACGATCATTAATTCCATATTTAAGGTTTTATAAAAACATTTAAAGGTGAGGTATTATCAAGTTCGTAAAAAAATATAATTTAATGTCCATTAATTTAAGAAGAAAGGAAAAAATTTAATATATACTTATATTTGTCATTCATTAAATTAAAACAGAAAATCAGCAAATGATACCGTCTTATGTTTTGCGAATTGTTTACATTGCTCCAATAAAGAGTGAAATAATGCTATAAACCGAGTGTCGTCCTCATCAAATTAAAAATGTTAATTAAAATTGATTCAGCTTAAAGTTTATTTAGTGCTTGTTGCTTCTTGACAACTAAAAAAACGTTGTTGCTCATTATGTTAGTTAAGTAGAAATTGTTTAAAGATTTAGTCCAGAAAAAAAGACATTTACCAAAATCAATCTACCAATCAATCAATACAATCAATCTTCAAAATCGATACCATCAATCTACAAAATCAATACCTCCAATCTACTATTAATATCTACAAAATCAATACCGCCAATCTACTATTAATATCTACAATTTAATACCATCAATCGACTATCACTATAAATTGACTATCAATCAAATCAATCAATCATCGAAATCAATATCATCAATCTAGCAAAGCTCGATTGCCAGTTAATGTGACAGTTACCTGGGCTGCATCTCAATACACATTTGAAGTTAATAAGTCAAATATTTTGCTCAAATAAAAAAACAAATTTCAAAATATATTTTAAATAAATCAAGTTGAGTAAATGGCTTTAAAGCTTTATTACAAATCAGTACTTTAATTAAAATATTTAAATTCTTACTCCAATAAAGCTTATAGTGAAATTTATTACATTATGGATTTAGGTGTGCCTTCATGACTTTAAATAAAAAACTTCTTAGTAAGTTATAAAGTTTGTCCACATTAGCTCCATGTACTCGGGTTGGTGTGGTCAAAAACAAACTTTTTAAAAATACTATCGAAAAACTAAACAACTTTGTATTTCTAGATATAAACCAAAAATGCAGGTGAGCGTTCAAATATTGTTAAAAAATATTCAATGAGTTAAAAATTATATTTAGTACGGTTCCTCTGAATATTTGTAAAAAATGTTCAAAAAAATAGACCCTGACATCATGAGTGCCAATTTTAAAAAATATATATAATATAGGCTTTCGGATCTGCATTTTTGAGACAAAACATTTATGTTTCTGACAGACTTACTTCTCATCAAATTGAATACTGTCAATGTCACTATAATTCATTCCATGCCATCCATCCGCACTGCCATCTATCCGTGGGGTTCTGAATTATGATTTGCTTTTACCCTTGCGGTGCTCTCTTGTCAATAAAAAGGTATAGCTTCTTTACTAAATTTGCAAAAGATCAATGGCTGGCGAACTTGGCTTGTCCAAGTGTCCTGGGAACAACAACATAAATTTATAACGAAATTTCAATGTTCTCCTGTTTTTCTAGAAAAAAAATGGGAATGATTTTGTGGACCTCACAATGCATATCTTAAACTAAGGCAACTTTTCTAGTTATTAAAAGGCAATGGAATCGTTATTAAAAATAAGTGTTGCAATCAGTTTTATGTCGTTCTCGAACAAAATAATAACTTCAAAATTGGTGGTTATTTGACCTAAATACTGTCAAATTTCTTCGGTTAACAGTATTATTTTTACTATTCAGCTTAAAAAACGGTGGTGGAATATATATTAACAAATAAAAACAAAAACAAAATATTTATCAAACATAAAGTTATAAAATCAACATTCCTGCATTAGATTTTAACAAAAATATTACTATTTTCCTTAAAAGCTTCCAAATGTTATATGATCTATCCATGCTTTATTTAAAACATTTAATCATTTTAAGAACAAAAAAAAATTGTACTTGTAATCGCACATTTCTAAAGCCTGAATAATTCACTTCTAATTATCTTATTTTCAAGCGAGAAAATTAAAAACTACAAAATCTCATTATCTTCAACGGCTTCTTGTTTTTCAAAAACTTTATTACAAAAATTCTAATTAAGTTAAGAAGCTTAAGGAGAGAGTAGAAATGATTTGAGTTCTTTACTTCAATTAACTTAGACATTATTTCCATTTCATTAAATAAAAGTTTATATAGCCACGAGTTTCTTTCAACTAAATAAACTGTATTTTTTTAAAAAAAAAATAGTTTGTGAATTACTTTTTAATCTGAGAAATTGTAGTTTTTTTTTAAATTGAAAGAGAATTTTTGAAAGTGATCTTAAGCAATCGTTAATGTTACATAAATTAATAGATATCCATGCTTCTTGAGGATGGATTTTAATACTAGATGATCAGAGAAGTTCAGAGGGATGATAAAATTCATTAAGAGACGGAATATTAAATTAGAACATGGGGAGATGCGATGGCTCAGAAGATAAAAGGGCACAGTGACCCAGGTTTCGAATCCCGTTGATACCAATTCTGCTCCCGCCTGGCACTTACTGCAGTACTGACATAAAATGTCGTCAGTCATGGAATAGATTGTTCTTGCAGTCAGGATAGTCATGGAAGGTTTTCGTGCTTTTCCACTCCATTTAACGAAGATACGGGTTATTTCCTTCAAAAAATCTTCTACAAAGAATAGTGTGTCCCAATGCTTGATCCATGAGTTACCATAACTTCTAGGTTAGGTTCTAAATTACAAGGTTATGGAGTTGTACATTGATAGTCGTAATTTCAGATTTATATCAGATGTTAAACGCTGGTTATATAAAAAAAGATACAGCATAGGGTCACTAACTGCCTTGAGAGGGTGTAAATCATCAGAACTTAGGCAGGTTTTAACACTAAGCTGAAAAAAATCTACAAAAGGTTCGATATAAACTTACTAACTACAGAAAGGTATGTTTGGTTGATTCGAATATTTCGGTGTCTGTGAAATTCGAAACATTCTGCACTGTGAGATTACCTAATTGGAGTTGGGGCATAGTATAAACTAGTGATTTAATATAAACCTGCAGAAAAAAGTCACACTGATTGGAATCTGTAAAACGTGAAGGTCATGCAATGGTTAATCAAGTAATTTTTTTGTTGCTATCAGGATTGTACACGGAAAATAAATTCTGATATATTTACTGTACTGAGGGCAATGATGCTTCTGATAAAAAAAAAATTAAAAAAATAAAAAAAAATTTTAATTCTGGTAATAAAAATCAAATATATATATATACACAGTTAAACAAGCTTATGTACTAACTCCTGTACTATGCCATCATACAATGTTAGCAGTTTTAAGTCAGGTAAAACATGTTTGAAAATCAACGTGTTATTATAACTGTCGATAAGAAAACTCTAATGACCTTCTATTTATATTAATTTAGACTAACTTCTTTCCTTACAATTTACAAAAGATAAAATTTGTACATTACAATGTGTTGAATTTCATTGTACTGACATGAATAATAGTTTTTGAGAAATGAAAAAATAGTGGGAATTGAATATTTTTCTTTTTTTGGGTTTCCATGTTTTTTTTATTCATAAGGAACAAATAAGCGAAAAACCATACAATAACGTATACGCAGAGATTAAATAAAACTATTGTTTTTAATTTAACAAACTAAATTTCATACACATGTTGTATAAACATTCTTAAAATTTAATTGACATGCTTCACATAGGCATAAAGGGGAAGCAATAACAGCGTTAAAACAGTTTCACACAAATGCAGATCACATTTCTCATTCTGGACCTATCTCAAAGATATAACAAATGAGAATTGATGATTGAATATAACACCGGATTTCAATAGAAGCTGCCTGAAAGAAAATCAGTATAACTGATTATGATTTCGTATAATACTATTTTAATCAGGGGTTTAAAAATATGGAAACAAAACTCTATTGAAGATAGAAAAATATAAATATTATGCTTAGTAATATTTAGTTTGTTCGTTTCAACGGTTGTACGGCTGCTGATCCGATTTCCATTAAAATGGGATTGTATATACTTGACGAATAAATTGGCGAAATTCTATTTGAGCATGAAATGAATTTATAGTTGTCTTTTGTTTTTAGTTATTTAATTCTGATGATAGGCTTCAACTTGATTTTACACTTCTTCTACTTCCAAATATATAAACTTATTTTTCAAAATTTAATTTGTTATAATACTTGTTTTGTTTTATTATACAGTAATATATTATTTAATTATATATTAATATTATATATCAAGTTAATATGTTATATGTTGTATATATATATATATATATATATATATATATATATATATATATATATATATATATATATATATATATATATATATATATATATATATATATATATATATATATATATATATATATATATATATATATATATATATATATATAGAATATGTTACTATACCGATGCAAATAACAGAGTTTGTTATTATTCTCTGTGGAAGTTATTGTAGTGGTAGTTACGCTACAGTACTCCTCCAGCAGTATTTTATCGGTGACAAAAATCGATAAACAGATACCGCTAGTTGATTCAGTGCCGTTTTTGCGAAAGTCAAGGAGGGCTGTAGTAAGTTCATTGGTTTTTGAACGCTGGTGGTCAGAGATGTATTACATTCACTGTGTCTTAAGCGTTAACCGTGACAGCTCTATTCAGTTCACGGTCATGTGTGTAGTCGCTGCTGTATTGCAGTCGAGTGTGTTTAGGATCTCGTTGTGTATGGTGGAGACTTAGTAGAAACAGCGTGAGGAAGACAATGACGCAGTCGAGTGTGTTTAGGATTCCGTTCTTTATGGTAGAGACAGAGTAGCAACAGCGTGAGGAAGACAATGACGCAGTCGAGAGTGTTTAGGATCCCGTTGTGTATGGTAGAGACTGAGTAGAAACAGCGTGAGGAAGACAATAACGCAGTCGAGAGTGTTTAGGATCCCGTTGTGTATGGTGGAGACTGAGTAGAAACAGCGTGAGGAAGACAATGACGCAGTCGAGAGTGTTTAGGATCCCGTTGTGTATGGTAGAGACTGAGTAGAAACAGCGTGAGGAAGACAATGACGCAGTCGAGAGTGTTTAGGATCCCGTTGTGTATGGTAGAGACTGAGTAGAAACAGCGTGAGGAAGACAATGACGCAGTCGAGAGTGTTTAGAATTCCGTTGTGTATGGTAGAGACTGAGTAGAAACAGCGTGAGGAAGACAATGACGCAGTCGAGAGTGTTTAGGACCCCGTTCTGTATGGTGGAGACTGAGTAGAAATAGCGTGAGGAAGACAATGACGCAGTCGAGTGTGTTTAGAATCCCGTTGTGTATGGTGGAGACTGAGTAGAAACAGCGCGAGGAAGACAATGACGCAGTCGAGTGTGTTTAGGATTCCGTTGTGTATGGTAGACACTGAGTAGCAACAGCGTGAGGAAGACAATGACGCAGTCGAGAGTGTTTAGGATCCCGTTCTGTATGCTGGAGACTGAGTAGAAACAGCGTGAGGAAGACAATGACGCAGTCGAGTGTGTTTAGAATCCCGTTGTGTATGGTAGAGACTGAGTAGCAACAGCGTGAGGAAGACAATGACGCAGTCGAGAGTGTTTAGGATCCCGTTCTGTATGGTGGAGACTGAGTAGAAACAGCGTGAGGAAGACAATGACGCAGTCGAGTGTGTTTAGGATTCCGTTGTGTATGGTGGAGACTGAGTAGAAACAGCGTGAGGAAGACAATGACGCAGTCGAGTGTGTTTAGAATCCCGTTGTGTATGGTGGAGACTGAGTAGAAACAGTGTGAGGAAGACAATGACGCAGTCGAGAGTGTTTAGGATCCCGTTCTGTATGGTGGAGACTGAGTAGAAACAGCGTGAGGAAGACAATGACGCAGTCGAGTGTGTTTAGAATCCCGTTGTGTATGGTGGAGACTGAGTAGAAACGGCGTGAGGAAGACAATGACGCAGTCGAGTGTGTTTAGGATTCCGTTCTCTATGGTAGAGACTGAGTAGCAACAGCGTGAGGAAGACAATGACGCATTCAAAAATAGAAAATAAACTGTTTAATATGAACCTTCCATCGAAACAGGCGTAACTGCCGAGGCAGACGAGATCATATCACGACCGGGTTACTAATGTAGTTATAACACAGTTATTAATTACTCTGTACAATATATAACGTATATTTATAAAAGAATAATACATAAACATTAACAAGAATATTACCACAAGCACCGTAGCGTGTGTTGCTGTTTTTTACCCGCTTTCTTAGTTATTGACATTTCCAGTTTTTACAAAATTTTCTGAATTATATTATGAATCGCCACTGTATCTTTCAAAAGGTACCTCGAGGTAGAACCGAGTTAACATGTCTTATTACTTATATATTAGTGAACTGTTATTTAATAATTGTAGTGGAAGTTGCGCTACAATTTTATGTTACTAAAATAATAAAATATTGCAACATATTGCATTAAATCAATATAAACCCATCATTGTCTTTAATTCTTATTCTCCTGTTTAAGCTATAAAATGGAAATGCGTCCTTTTCTTGCAAAAAAAGGTTTATCTACGGGCTATTACTTTTCGCTTAAAAGAAAAAATGATTTATGTAATTGCAAATGCTATTAACGCTTGAATTCCTTATCGATATTGATACGAAAAATCTTAGAAGGGAATTTTAAATTACTACTTACTTCAGCGATGAATCAAATGGAGTAGAAGGTTTTAATCGCTTATACATGTAGTTAACGAATCGTTAATTTCTGCATATTTATCATTCGATTTAAGTATAGATTTTGTGTTCCAATACAGCGGTGCGTGTTTGATAAACGACTATACTTAAAGATGGGTGTAAAAAAGATTCATAATAACAAGCTACTGAATTATCAAGTATTTACGGGTGCTTAGGTAATCTAATACAATGAAAATACTCTGTAATTAAGCCCTTCAATGCACATCTGTCTTTGCTTTAATTAAATTAACATTTCGGCTATAATAAATTTTTATAATTTAAAAGTTTTTTTTTAAAAAAAATTTATATTAAATGTTTATATTACGTAATTTTGTATAAGTGTAAATAGTTTTATCTTATGAAATCATAATCAATTGATAATTTTTTTAGTTTAAATTTTATCTACATCTATTAATCGTCTATTTAGAAATATGCAATGAAGTATTAGACATTAATTAGCATCCAAATCCATTTTTTTGTACATAAATGATATTTGGGATTTTCAGAACTTTTAAGCTTGATTACATTTAACTTATTAGCTAGTTAGTAATCAATTTCTTCAGGCAGGAGATTTTGCAGGAAGTTATTGTGTTAGTAGTGAAACTTCTAAAGTAAGTAATATGAAATGCATAAGAAAATATGAAGTTGTATAAAATATATAAGTTAAAAGAAATTTCTGTTCTTGGCTATACCCTATTAAAAATGAGCCAGAATTTCCCGAGTAAAGTCTCTTTAATAAATAATCACCAGTGAGGGAATACCGGGCAATGTCTCATACATATTCGCTGGAATATTATTTTGATTTATTCCATTATATATAGCTTTGACAATAAATATATGCCTTTCTTGTTAATAAATAAATAAAAACTTAACCTACTCGTTGCACCAATGTATTACTTTTAATTAATACATACACACAAATTACGGGTTGTTTTTAATCTATTGTTTTAGGCAGGAGATTTTATAAAAATATATTAGGAAGGTAAACCTTTAAAGTAAGTAATATGAAATACATAAAAACAGTTCTGAAATTAAAAAAATCTCCTGTTTTTGGACTTTTACCCTTCATATTCTTCACTGTAGGAAATACTGAGCTAAAATATACCAGACAATGGCTATTTATCATAAACAAGCATTAATTAGGGAATACCGGGCAGTGGCACACACTAGTCTGTCAGAATGTTATATAATTAATCCGGTTATACATAGCCTTTACAAAAAATATGATTTTTTTTGGTGAATAATAAATTAATAAACAAATATTTGTCCCAGTCGTTATCCCATCCGAAGATTTTCAAATAATGCTAATAATTCATAATAATACTAATTAAAAGATAGGTATAAAATAAATTGCATAATATGCCAGTTTTTCAATTTGCATTTTATACAATGCATAGAAAAAGTATGACACATTTGATCGTTTCCTAATTTTAAGCCAGCCTCGAGAATTTAAAGCTCAGATAATTATGTTTACAAAAATTTGTATTTCCATAAATCTTTCGTGAAATTTATTTATCGATTGCCTTGCATGCTTTCTGAATAGTGACAAACTTTTCAAAAGTTGTTGAAATCCTTTTCCCTAACATTCATTAAAATTAAAGTGAATTCACAGCCGCAAGGGGTTTACTTTATGTTCATGTAAGGTTTACGGAAAGTTTATTAATTGGAAGAATACCTCATGTCAGACGGATATTCTATAACGAATTACAGGGTATACAAACAGCTCATTAAAAGATTCAGTCTTAAAGGAATAAATTAAAATTAAAACTCTTATAAATGCTAATTTTATATATTCTTTATATAGTTTATTCCTTCTTTTTGAAATCTTACAATATTTAAGAAATTTTAGTTAATTCCTTTATTTCTTTTAATTCCCAAACATTTCTGTATCATTACATGTGTCAGTCGTAACCTTTTACAAAAGAAATAACGCAAAATTCTACAAAAACTAATTCACCATTTTTTTATTCCTTTTTTTTTATCCATCGTCCAAAAACCAAAACAAAAAATGCTCATATCTATAATATCAAGCTTTTTGTTCGCAACATCAGAAAATGCGTGTTATTACATCACGTGACCCTGACACCTTCCCCCCAGAGTCATATTAGATCCAAAGATCGAATATGGCAAATAATTTAAGGGTCACACTTCACACATAAACAAACTATGTTTCACATTCACCCAAATATTCACTGAATCTTAGGTTTAACTTAACACTAGGTATTTACTTTAATCACCTAATAATAATAATAGGAAAAAATGTTCAGAGTCTTATTTTAGTTTATATTTACAGTCTGGACAATGCATCTGCATTACTAAGTTTCGATCCTTTGATGTGACTTGCCTCAATATCATGGCGTTGAATGGCTAACGCCCATCTCTGCAACCTCGGGCTTTGGGGTGTCGCACTCGTCAGAAATACTAGGGGATTATGATCAGTTAATAAAATAATCTTAGCACCACAGAGTAAGGTTTCAAATCTCTGCAAAGCCCAAATAATAGCATAAGCTTCCCTTTCAATTGTAGACCATTTCTGTTGAGTTGAATTCAGCTTCTGGCTACCGAAAGCTATGGGACGAATATTTCCTTCTTCATCTAACTGACCTAAACAACATCCGACCGCATTTTGAGATGCATCCGTATGCAAGTAGTATGGTTTCTCTATGTCTGGGACTTGTAACTCTGCGATCTTACATAGCGACGTCTTCAATTCCTTGAATGCCTTCTCAGCTTCTTCGCTCCAAGGAATCTCATTAGGAACTTTCTTTTTAGTAAGCTCTGTTAGTGGAAGAGCAATCTTTGCGAAGTTTGGAATATACTGCCTGTAAAAGTTGCATAATCCCAAAGCACTTCTCAGTTGTTTTTTGGTTTTGGGTGCCTCCAATTTCTGTATTACTCTTATTCGTTCTTTGTCAGGAGCATGTTTACCTGAACCAATAATATGTCCTAAGTATTTAACCTTTTGTCTAGCAAATTCGCACTTTCTCAAGTTCACGGAGAAATTAAAATATTCCAATCTCTTAAAAACTTCTTCAAGATGAATCAAATGTTCCTCCCACGTATCAGAAAATACTGCTAAATCATCGATATAAGCACAAGTGAAATCAGACATGGACTGAACCACTTTAGACATAGCTCTTTGGTAGGTTGCAGCAGCATTTCTTAATCCAAAGGGTAATACATTCCATTGGTACTGGCCTCGGTGAGTTCGGAATGCTGTGAGGTGTTTGCTGCCGTTCTCCATCGGTATAGCCCAATATCCCTTCAACATATCTAGCACAGTAATGAATTTCTTCTTTCCTACTAAGAAATTCAACTCCATCATATTTTGCATTGGATATGCATCCGGAACGGTAAGAGCATTCAAACTTCTGAAATCAATGCATAACCTGATTGTTCCGTCTTTCTTATGAACACATACTACCGGGTGTGCTATCTCACTTACCACCGGTTCAATCAGTCCTAACGCTAGCAATTCATTGATCTGTGCATCCACTTTCCCCTTTAAGTTTTCTGGTATCTTATACGTTTTTGGTTTCATCGTATCCTCCTCAGCTTTCAGCTTTATCGCATGTTTCCCAACTTTAGCTATCCTTATCTTCCCCGAAAACAACGTTTTGCGTCTATGTAAAAGATCTTTCAATTGATTTTGTTGCATTTTGGGTAAGTAATCCAAATTTAATCCTTTCAATGCTTCATAGCTTTCCACATCTGTAGGAAGAGTTGGTGTTTCGTATATTTCACCAAATTCATCATCAATATCATAGACAACTCCAACTGTTTGAATTCTCGCTTTGTATTCTCTCATTTTGTTAACATGCAATAATCTTAAATTTCCTTCAGGCATTTGCAAATAATACGAATTCGGTTTCACTCTTCTAATTACCTTTACTGGACCTATCCATCTGGCATATAATGAATTGGATGAATCATGCATTAGCACAAGTACTTGATCTCCTGGCGCAAATTCCCGGTATTTTTTCCTTCTATTGTAATATTTGGCATAATTACTTTGTTGCACATCACTTGTTAACCTTGCCTTTTCGGTTGCTATTTCTAATTTTCCTTTTAACTCTTTTAAATATTCCTCCGCTGATCCTTTCATATTCAAAGGTAAAAACATATCTCCGGCCCAAATTGACTTCAATATAGATAACGGGCCTTTCGGTTCTCTCCCGTACATTAGCAGAAAAGGTGGTACTCCTGTAGTTGCATTTGGAACTTCTCGATAAGCCCATAGTACAAATGGTATGTGTCGATGCCAATTTCTTCCTACTTCTCTAATAATGTGATGTAGCATATTTTTGAAAGTTTGGTTCCATCTTTCAATCAATCCGTTCCCTTCCGGATGGTATGGCGTTGAAAATCGCGGACCAGCTCCTAAAACCTTCAAAAACTCTTGCGTTAAACTTGCCGTAAAATTTGTCGCATTATCCACCACGATTACTTCTGGAATTCCTGTCCTACAGAATATTTCGAGCAGTGCTTCACATGTATTCCTTGCCGTTAACGATTTGAGCGGGACTGCTTCAGGCCATCTTGAATGTTGGTCCATCAAACAAAGGATATATTTATGTCCTTGTGCTGATACTGGATCTAGAGGACCAATTAGATCTACGTTCACCACTTGGAATGGAAGTTCAGGACGTGACACAGGTGTTATCGGAATTTTGTCTACTGAACGAACAACTCTTCTACCTTGGCACCCATGACATGAGCTACAATAAGCTTTAATTTCCTTGACCATCCCTGGCCAATAAAAGGAAAATTTAATTCTTTGAATTGTTTTACGAGCTCCTAGATGTGCTCCGAATACTGACTCGTGGGCAATTTCTAGTATTTTACCTTTTCTAATTTCGGGAATTACTAATTGTTGTATTCTATTCCCGTCCAACAGCTCTTCATGGCATAGTATATTATTTTGTATCACATACCCTCCTTTATTTTGCTTCCCCAATTTCCATGCTTCTTGGAGAGTATCGCAACTTTGTTGTTGTATCTTGAATCGTTCGGTTTCATTTCCATTCTTTTTATCACCGCATTCACCTACTGTTGGCTCCTGCTGCTCTTCTCCGTCACTTGCACTCATATATAACTGCTCCTTTCGGGAATCTGATCTTAGCTTCATAGCAGCAGTAAAACTGGGATTGTATACTCTTTTTTGTTCTAATAATGCCTCATAAGTTTCAGCATCCAACAAAATGTCAGCATTTAACCCATTGACGGCTGCTATCATCGTTTTAATTATAGGCGTAATATATCCTTCCGTTACCAAAGCGATTTCCACTTCTTTTAATTCAGCTTTTAGACTTTCGCCAAACGCAGGTTGTAGTATTATATGTCCTTTGTAATCCACTTCCTTACCCACTATATCGTTTTTAAATACACTTATTTGTGCACCAGAATCTACTACAGCTTCGTATTCATTTCCATTATATGAAATTCTAACTTTCTTAAGGGCAGCTATTTTTGGTTGAACGCCTTTACATTTTTTGTTTCCTATCATGACTTCACCGTTAAATCTTGCAGTGACTACTTTGCTTTCGATATTTCCATTTCTGAGTACCTTAACTTCGGATACTTGCCCTTCCGATACTTGAACCTCGGCCACTTTGCCTTCAATGTTTCTTCTCCTCTCTTTATTATCTCGACAAAATCGTGCCAAGTGTCCTACTCGTCCACAATTAAAACATGTGACTGGATTTTGGGAAGAACTCCGCTTATCAATTCTGCCATGGTTGTTATGCTCATGTTTATATCCTTCACCAAATGTATGATATCTTCTACTAACCATGTTTGGTTTTTCCCGGTATAAGTTCCTATATGGTTGAGAAGCAATGAATTTAGTAGTTTGGTTATATTTCCTTGCATTCTCGTACTCATCTAACTTCTCAGCAAGTGTGTCAACTGAGCAAATTCTACTCCACTCATCAATAAAATGATTTTGTATGTCTCCAGGTACTCGTTCTTTTATCTGTTCGACAATGACAAGTTGTTTCAGGCTGTCGAAATCATTAATTTTTAGTCCCGAAACCCATTCGTTAAAATAGTTCGCCAATTCAAATCCAAAATCTCGCCAAGTGCTCTCAGCCGCTTTACAATGTCTCTTAAACTTTATTTTAAATGCTTCTGGGCTCAATTTAAACCTTTTCAATAACATACATTTTACATGTTTATAATCATTTGCTTTTTCTTCAGGCTCCCTTGCAATTAAATTCGCCATTTCTAGAGGCAATAATCCAACAAGATGCGTTACCCAATCTTCTTCTTTTATATGGACTCTTCGTGCTTGTCTTTCAAACAATATTAGATAAAAACTTATATCACCTTCTTTTGGATCAAAAGTACGCATTAATTTTTGCAATCCACCAGGTACATGTTCTCTTGTTTCTTCATTTCGAGAGCTGCTCGTCTCTCCTATAGTACCAGTATGTACCAATGAAGCTTCTATCTTCAACCTCTCCAATTCATATTCCTTTTCTTGCCGCTTTAATTCATCTTCCCTTTCCTGTTCTCGCCGCTTTAATTCACCTTCCCTTTCCTGTTCTCGCCTCTTTAATTCATCTTCCCTTTCCTGTTCTCGCCGCTTTAATTCGTCTTCCCTTTCCTGTTGCTTAATTTCATATTCTTGTCGCCTAATTTCATCTTCTTTTTGTTGGCGCTTTATTTCTTCTCTTCCACTAACTATTCTTTTTAATAATTCCTTCACAAACTCCTCTTCGTACTCCGTACTTGCCAATATAATCTTCTTTAATTCGGTAACTCTCATGTCTTCCGTTGCCGTTTCTCCTAACTCTTCCGCCAAACACTTCAAATCTACTTTTAAAGCTCTTCCTAAAAATGCCATTTTTCACCTACTACTTTCTAAACTGCACCTTCTTACAAAAAAAAATGCCACTTCCTAAACCAATTTCAAGACAATCTAAATAACTCACTATCTTCCATCAAACAACTTGAAATTCATAGAACAAACAACTACCAATCTTTTATTTCGAAATCCATTGGGGTTTCCCCGCACATTTGTCAGTCGTAACCTTTTACAAAAGAAATAACGCAAAATTCTACAAAAACTAATTCACCATTTTTTTATTCCTTTTTTTTTATCCATCGTCCAAAAACCAAAACAAAAAATGCTCATATCTATAATATCAAGCTTTTTGCTCGCAACATCAGAAAATGCGTGTTATTACATCACGTGACCCTGACAACATGCATTGAATTTACATCAAATACTTTGTCTTTTTTTTCTATTTATTTTAAAAATGTTAAAAAAAAAATCCTTTTTTCATAAAATATATTATATTTAGTTACTCGAATTATTCTGCATTTTAAATCACAGATATTATTTCTATTTAAGAAGTTGGTGTTCTGAGCGTGCAGTCACCTAATGTAAATTATAAATATTTTCATTTTCTACAATGAACTATAAAAATCAGATATTTGAATGTAAATGAATGAAGTTCTAAACTGAAACTGTTCTCTTCTAATCATTGGTAAAAAGTTGTATGACTTCGCAACACCCGGGTTTTGGAGAGAGGACGAAAAGTTTGGAGTATATATGTCTCGGTCAATGTGAATAGTCGGTTATTATACTAACCGTTCAATACTAATAATAATCAAATAAGCCGGTTAAAATAAATAATTCAAGAGAAATTCATCACATTACCGGTTAATATAGTATAGTCTGGTCAATGTGATGGTCAATAGTCAATGTAACCAATTATTAAAGTAGCTAATTATTTAGGAAGGACCTAAAGTAGCCAAAAGGGGTCATTTTGACTCCTGTAAAAAAAACGTTCATTTTTGAAGTTTTATGTCTGTTGTTTCTTTTTCAGGAGTTGAAAGATTATGAAGATGAATTTAAAATAAAAATTAGAATCCACCGTTTTTAAAAATGTCACCCGTAACAGTTTTCGTGAAATTATATAGTACTTTAAATGCGATTACCGAAGTAGCTTAGTTTACTAAGCTGCCTAAAGTAGCTTAGTAAACTAAGAATAAATACCTAAAATACGTGAATAAAACCTAAAAATACCATAAGCAGCCAATTATTAAAGTAGCCAATTATTGATGAAATACCTAAAGTAGCCGAAAGGGGTCATTTTGACCTGTATAAGAAAAACGTTCATTTTTGAAGTTTCGTGTATGTTTTTCACTTTGCAGGACAGGAAACATTATGAAGATGAATTTTAAAACAGAATTTAGGATCCACCGTGTTTAAAAATATCATGCGCAACAGTTTTCGTGAAATTATAGAGTATTTTGGATTTTATTACCGAAGTAGGTTAGTTTACTAAGCTGCTTAATTCCTGCTGAATTATTATTTCGTTATTGCATCTAAAAGAATTATACAAGCTTACAATAAACGGTCACATTTGTCATAATCCTGAACAAGAGATTAATGTAGGAGAACAATTATTGTTATGCAATAATAAAGACAATTTATTGTATGATATTCAAGCCACATAACTCTGATATACACACATATAAAGTCCGAAAATATTTTTTTAATGGCTATTTTAATTTGTGCATGTTAAAAAAACGGGTAAATGAATTACGAGCTTGGAAAAGTAGCGCTCTAATTATGAAGTAAAAGTGTACTCTAATTAGAAAGAGTGCTCTAATTATGGAACCATACCTAAACTCCAGGCGCAACGGAGTTATTGAGTTTTGCCCCTGTATACCTTGCAGATATTTTTTTTTCGTAAGAAAACCTTACATTACAGAGATACTGCATTTGAACAAAAGAAAATGTCCACCCAATTTAAATGTCACTTCTTCGTCATGACATTCATCTTTTGCACTGCAAAATGAAAACTAAATTCTTTCTATATCGATGCAAAAGAAAAAGAATACCATAATTTTAAATAGTATTCGTGTAAACGAATGTTTGCAAACGATATCACAGAGTAAAATTCAAGCACTGTCACTTACTACAAAAGTACGAAATGTGACGTAGGCTTAGCAGACAAGTTGCTAAAAAATTCTTTTATAGGAGGGGGAAATTGCAGGTGTCTTGTCGTTTGTGCTCAATGCTTGACACCTTTGCCACCTCAATTACTCTTTGCGAATTTATTCTTGTGTTTGTTGGAGAACTACAAATCAGTACTTTGAACATCAGATTGCCTTTGATTGATAAAATTCAGTCCCTAAAATATAAGAAACATGATATTTAACATCGCAAGACACAGAATAAAGCAAATAATGCAAAACGAACTACGCGTAATACTAGAAAATAATTTTTCGATGTTTTGTTGTTACTTTCACGACACGTGGATGTACTCTATACGCCTACGCTAATGCCTAACTAGTGATGGAACTTAGAATTTTAAAACATATATTGCGATAATGTATATTATTTATATTAATTTCGTTTGTTTACTTTCATATATTTTGCGCAAGAATAAAATTTTTAAATTGCTAAAAACTCTTTCATATTGTATTTTTAACAACATTCATCATTTAAAAAATGATTTACTTTGAAATAAAACAAGTTTCTTATTAGGGTCAAAAAGACCTCAAATGGCGGTTTTAGAGAAGTCCAAAATCCGGCTTTTCCAATCTTAAATCTTTTCCTCCTCCAGGATAGGGGAATGATATTTCCCGTGTCCCTCACTCACTACCCTTAAGGTCAGGGGTCATTCACATGCGTGGGTGTGGAATCAGAGTACTAACAAGGAGAATTTTTTTTATAGTTATTATTTTACTTACCTTGAATCGAATGATAGAACGAGTCCACAGAACTAATAGTTTATGAGGTATTTGTTTAAAAGTTGAAAGCATCTTCAAGAATAAAAAGTATTACAAATTAATCTAAAAAAATAAAATACTATTTTAAAATTTTTAAAGAATATATATATATATATATATATATATATATATATATATATATATATATATATATATATATATATATATATATATATATATATATATATATATATATATATATATATATATATATATATATATATATATATATATATATATATATATATATATATATATATTTATTATGAATATATATATATATATATATATATATATATATATATATATATATATATATATATATATATATATGTTCATTGAATAAGAAACTCGACCAGTGTTGATGGATGTTGCGAACAACACTAAAATAACTTCATAATTACAATTCTATGGGCTGCATCTACCAGATGCGGGTGTGTTGTTAGTTTAAAAATAATTCAAGTTCATTTAACAAAAAACAACGTTTATTAAAGTAAAAACGATAGCAAGATCGCGAGCAATAGACGCTCGTGTCATTTCATTCGGTTATCAGAACAATAGTGACTACGTCAGTGGCTCCTTGCAGCGCCGCTTACATACGCCAGTTCTCTACATACTCCCCCCTTTGAGATTCGGGGAGAGTCTCAAATCTGAAAATAGATTACAGTTCAAAAGTGTGAGTCTATCTGGAGCTTTCACTAATCTCCCAGAGGAAGTGTACTTCTTGACAATTTCTTCACTTAATACATGTTCAGGTAATGGGTATTTAGTGGAAGCTGATTCCTCCTTAAGCCCTTTATCTTTGTTAGTAGAGATTGCCTGTATCTCCAATGGAAAAATTCGTTGTACTGGTCGCAATACAGTCCCATGATGGGTTTTCAATCGAACAGTACGAATCTCTCCATCTCGACCAGGTATTAATTCCAAAATTTTTGCCATTGGCCAAAACAACCGCTTTTTTGTATCATCCCCAATTAAAACTATTTCTCCAACTCTAGGCTTACGCATTCTATTATCATTCTTATTTTGAATTAGCTCTCTTAAACATTCTTTCCTGAATCTCTGTCTTAAGTCATTCAAAAGTTTAATACGGTATTTAATTCTTTTCCTTAAATCACGCGTATTTATCTCATCAATATCCTTTGTAGAGGAGTTGCGATTTTCTATTAAAAACATAGAGGGTGTCAGAGGAATCAACTCCTGTGGATCTTCAGAAATATAAGTCAATGGTCGACTATTAATGATAGATTCGCAATCACATATAAGGGTATTTAGTTCCTCAAAGGTTAAAATTGACTTTCCGAGAGTGCGTTTTAATAATCCTTTTATGACACGGACCAGCCTCTCCCACCAGCCGCCCCACCAACTTGTTGTTGGTAAAATAAATTTCCAAACTATTTTATCGGTTGCAGTTTCTTTTGATATTTTGACCCAATCTAATTTCGAAAGTTCATTGAAGGCCCCGCGGAAATTGGTTCCGTTGTCAGAATAAATAGTTCTAGGCCGTCCCCGTCCGGCTATAAAACGCCGAAGTGCTAACAAAAAGGAATCCGTCGATAGATTATTCACTAGCTCTAGATGAAGAGCGCGATACACGGCGCAAGTGAACAATGCTATCCACACTTTTTCACCTGTTTTTAAAAAAAGAGGGCCAGCTAAATCAATGCCTACTGTTTCAAATACTGCACAATCCATTACTCGGTCTGGTGGTAAAGGCGATGGCCCACTTGCAAATGATTTGGCCTTAAAACGGGCACATATAACACAATTATTCAAAATACCCTTAATTGTCTTCCTAGCTTTTATAATCCAGAACTTTTCTCTGATTAACGATTTCATTATTTGCGTTCCGGCATGACAGTTTTTTCTGTGTATAGACTCAATCAAAAGTTTAGTGAATTCACTTTTATCCGGTAACAAGACAGGATATAAAAATGAATTATCATCATTCCGTTCAACTATTTTGGTTTTAACTCTTAATATATTATCTTTATCCATAAATGTGGCAAATTTCAAAGATTCTATATAATGCAAATAATACTGTTGATTCATGCGAATCAATCGCTTCTTTGCGTTTTCGATTTCAGTATAAGTAAGTTCAGGTTTGCTACATTTATTTTTTCTACAATTATTTATAAATCTGAAGATCCACCCAAAAACTCTAATCATTTTATCATAATCAGACATATTCATTTTAAGTAAGGGGGTGTGTCGTTTGCTAGATCAACATTAACTGTCTTAATCCTCTTTCGTTCGCACTCAACTTCTTGTGGCTGACAACTAATTTCACCGACTGGCCAATAATCCGAGTGTTGCTTTAACCATAAAGGTCCCTCCCACCATTTAGAATTTTGCATTTTTTGAGGAGAACAACCACGAGACAACAGGTCTGCAATATTCATGTTTCCTGGAACGAATTTCCAAGACTGAGTTTGAGTAAGTTGTCTAATTTCTTTGACCCTGTTGGCCACAAAAACAGACCAATTTCCCTGTTCTTTGATCCACCACAGGGCTGTAGTGGAATCAGACCAAAAGGTAATTTTTGAATCTTGCATGCCAAGAGCTTTTACAACAGAGTTAGCCAGTCGAGCTCCTATGCAACAAGCCATTAGCTCTAATCGCGGTATACTCAAAGTTTTCAGAGGGGCTACTCTTGATTTAGCCCTCACGAGAATCAGACTGACTTCAGAATGATTTATTGATCGAGCAAAGACGCATCCCGAATACGCCCCCTTACTTGCATCTACAAAGACATGTAATTCGGTTAAAGCATTAATTTTCAAGCAACGAGGTACATTTATATTAGTTAATATTTGAATTTCATTAAACCATTTCAAAAATTTATTTACAATATTTTGAGGAAGTTCCTCATCCCATGCAATTTTATTTTTCCATATTTCCTGCAATAGTAATTTGGGGAGCAATGTGGCGGGAGCTAACATCCCTATAGGATCGAAAACTTTCTGTATTATAGATAATATTAATCGTTTCGTTATTTTCATTTCACATGTTAAGGGTTCTACATTAGTACAACATTTCAATGTGTCATTATCTAAGTCCCAAATGATACCTAAAATAAAGGTTTCACCTGAATGCCTTTTAACGCTTTTGCTAGCCACATTGCTCTCAAAATTACGTAGGTTAAAACATCCCTTTGACAGGACAGAACCTTCAATGAAATTCTTCAACATTGAAGACACCTGATACACAATTGTCTACATAAAATGAAGATTTCAATTTAAGAGCAAGTTCATTATATTCAGGATCACAATTTTCTAAAAGATAAATAATGGATGCATTCAATAAATAAGGGCTGGAAGAAACCCCGAACACTACGCGGCAGTGCCTATAAACTAATCTTTCATTGCATGGGTAAAAAAATCTGAGATAATCTCTATCTTTCGGTGCAACGGACAGCATTAAGAACGCTTTTTCAATGTCACTAACTATCCCAATAGGATAAATTCTGAAACGATCTAAAATATCAGGTATAAGTTCAATAAGGTTTATACCTTTATGTAAACACTCGTTAAGAGAGGGTTTCCCCCTTTCACAGGCGGAAGCATCAAAAACCGACCGTATCTTAGTGGTTTCACTATTTAATTTAATCACCGGTCTATGAGGCAAAAAATGACATTCATTGTTTAATTCCGCTTCCGGCACGCGTTCGACAATATTCAATTCTTCCCACTCTCTAAATACATTTTGGTAATCATTACAAAATTTACCACCATTTAATTTATTCATCATTCGCAAATGCCTCTTCCATGTTAATTCTTCGTTATTCGGCAAATTCACTGAATTATATCTCCACGGAAGTTCTACTTCAAATCTCCCTTTAGGAAGAATTTTCATTTTATCCTTAAAATTACATAAATCAAGATTTTCTTTCTTATTTTCATCAAGAGAGGGGTCAGATATTCCTAATGCATCTAGTTCCCATAATTGTTTTATATCAATGTTTCTTACATGTAACGACAATGTCGTTAAAGCAGTATCATTTTTGTCCGAATTTAATTTTCCGATTACTGTCCAACCAAGCTTCGTTTCAATAGCTGTTAACCCAGAATCCAAATTAATTAAATTTCCAGTTAACAATTTTCCTATATTATCAGCCCCAATCAAAAGCCCAATCTCGGTTTCAGCACAAAAAGAATCCGATAAAATTATATCTTTATTCTTTAACTCATTAAATATTCGCTCATTGTTTATCTTAGAAATGAAACCGCAAATTTTGTTTTCAGAAAGTGCCTCAAAACTGCAAGAGAAGGATCGATTTAAATTACTAATCTCAATTGTAAACACACTGTGTAGTTTTGGCTTCGTTTCTTTCCCACCGAATAATGAATGAATTATCGTTTCATTTCTCAGAGGAGTGGCCCCTAAAAGAGTAATAATTCTCTCACTGATGTAACTGTTTTCACATGCTGAGTCAATTAGAGCAGTGGTGCGCAAACTAGGGGTCGCGACCCCTGTGGGGGTCGCCAGAAGTTTTTTGGGGGTCACCAAATTTTTATGAAATGCATTATCCCTGCATGCTGCATACCATACAGTGTACATATAAAGAGTAAAGCGCCGTCACTCCCTGTTTAATTGCAATTTCATGCCGTCAACTCTTTCTGATGGTGCTGCAGCATTAACAGGTTCGAATAAAGGGCTCAGAGGCTTAATTCAGAAGGTGGCGCCTCATATGGTATTTAATCACTGTATGATTCATCGGCAAGCTCTTGTTGCAAAAGATACGGATAAAGAGTTGCACAACGTATTACAAGACGCTGTTAGTTCAATTAACTACACTCATGGACAAAAAAATTAAGCGCACCAAGAAGGAGTCGTATAAATTAAACAAAATTTTACATACGTAATGACTACTTTGATATAAGTAAATGATTAGAAAATCAAAGAAAAAGGATAATTTATTTCAGAGATAAAGGCAAAAGAATGGAGGAGTTAATACCCCGTTGGACCCCCTCTAGCGCAAATGCACGATGTGATACGATCAGGCATTGAGGCATCTAAGTTCTGTATGATGTCTTGAGACATTTCGCTCCATATTTGCTGTAACCTTGCCTCTAGTTCGTTCAAACTCGTGGGATGCCCAATTCGCCGTCCCAAATGATCCCAGATTAGCTCGATTGGAGACAAATCTGGGGATCGGGCAGGTAACAGTACGGAGACAGTCTTGTGACGCCCTTTCCGCATGAGGCCGAGCATTGTCTTGTTGAAAAATGGTTCCTGGGAGCCGTAGCATGAGTGGCAACACATGTGCCAGCAGGATTTCATGGACATACCGCTGGGCTGTCATGGTGCCACGGAATAATACTAGGGGTGACCGTGTATTGTAGGCAATGGCACCCCATGCAATCACACCAGCTATGGGAGCGGTGTGTCGCTGTACAGCAAAGGCAGGATTGAGGCGTTCACCACGGGGTCTCCACACACGAACACGATTGTCATCACTGCTGAGATTGAATCTGGATTCGTCGCTAAAGACGACTTTGTTCCATTCCGCTGCAATTCAGTTTCCTCGTGCGCGGTCAAACTCTAAACGGAGGTGTCGATAGGTGGGCGTCATGGGCAGCACACGCAATGGGCGCTGCGATACCAACTGTCCTTCAGCCAGGCGCCTTCGTATGGTTCGAGAAGACAGAGGGGCCCCTAGTATTGTTCGGTGGCACCATGACAGCCCGGCGGTATGTCCATGAAATCCTGCAACCGCATGTGTTGCCACTCATGTAACGGCTCCCAGGAGCCATTTTTCAACAAGACAATGCTCGACCTCATACGGAAAGGGTGTCACAAGACTGTGTCCGTACTGTTACTACCCTTCCTTGGCCTGCCCGATCCCCAGATTTGTCTCCCATCGGGAATATCTGGGATTATTTGGGATGGCGAGATGGGCATCCCACAAGTTTGAACGAACTAGAGGGAAGGTTACAGCAAATATGGAACGAAATGTCTCAAGACATCATACAGAACTTAGATGCCTCAATGCCCGATCGTATCGTATCATGCATTCGCGCTAGAGGGTGTCCAACGGGGTATTAACTCCTCCGTTCTTTTGCCTTTATCTCTGAAATAAATTATCCTTTTTCTTTGATTTTCTAATCATTTACTTATATCAAAGTAGTCATTACGTATGTAAAATTTTGTTTCATTTTGACGACTCCTTCTTGGTGCGCTAATTTTTTTGTCCATGAGTGTACATTAAATGCAACAGCCACAACAGCCGTCTCTTTTCAATACTTTGCAATGAGATGGGCTCAACGTATGAGTGATTACTGTTACACACCGAAGTCAGATGGCTTTTACGTGTGAAAATACTACGACGGATATTTGATTTGAGAAATGAAGTGTACATGTTTTTAATCGAAAAGAAACATAGATTGGCAAGTTATTACATCAATGAAGTTTGGCTAGGGAAGCTGAGCTATTTAGTTGATATTTTCGAAAAATCTTAACGACTTAAATTTGAGCTTGCAGGGTGAGAATTCAACTGTCATAACTGCAGCCAGTAAAATTCAAGCTTTTAAGAATAAGCTTAGTCTCTGGCAAACTGAACTGAATAAAAACAACACCATGTTCCCTTGCTTTAACGATTTTATCAAGGAAAATAATATAGATATATTTACATTCAAAAACATCATTTCCAATCACATTGAAAAGTTAAAGAAAATTTTTTCGAGAAGATTCGAGGATTTTCCTGAAAACGATCTTGGTTGGATTCGTGATCCATTTTCCTTTGACATATGCAGTTCAACTCTTCAAATTAGTGAGAAAGAGCAATTGATAGATCTAACTAGTGATTATACTCTTCGAAATCAATTTAAGACTCAGCCTTGACAAAAATTTTGGCTATCCGTGGAAAAACAATATCCCATTTTATGCAAGAATGCCATCGGAGTGTTAATACAATTTGCATCAACGTATTTATGTGAAACTGGATTTAGCAAACTAGTTTCAATAAAAACTAAATACCGCTCGCGTTTAAACCCTGAAGATGATATGCGAATTGCAATTAGCAACATACATCCAAACATGGATGAGATCATTAGAAACTTGCAGCCACATACATCTCATTAAAGGGCAATTTACTGATTTTTGTGTTATACAAAAAGTATTTTCTTAAAATTATAATTAAAATTAATATGAGTCAAATATGATGTTTTTATTCGATGAAACGAAAGAAATGCGCGAAATATACATCTTATTTGTGAACATTTATCTCTAGGGGTCGCCAAAAATTTTCTCTCTACTAAACGGGTCGCAGTCGAAAAAAGTTTGCGCACCACTGAATTAGAGCTCGTATTTTCCTTTCCCTGCCTTTGACCTTAACCCATACACCAAGAGTTTGAAAATAAATTCCTTCGCTTTTATTGCAATTAGATAGAGAGTTATCCGATTTTACGAAAGTTTTTTGATCAGGTTTTTTATCTAATTCCGGGCACATAATTTCAAAATGAGAATAATTACAATTAGAACACTTAATATTATATTTAAGATCACAATTTTTACTTAAATGCCCTGCTTTACTTAAGCATGTAAAACAGGCTCCCTTTTTTAATAACAATTGTTGTTTTGAACTTAAAGACATTTTTTTAGCAGTATAACATTTTTCACTCGCATGATATTTACCACAAAAAACACAATTAGTAATTCTCTTACCTGCAGAATTTTCGGAGCTTACCAGGGCTGACGCAGTCATAACGTCATTCGATTTGATCCTTTCGGGAGGGGTGTCCTTCTTACGAAAATTAGTTCCAAAACCAGACTTCGCTAGCTGAACCATCTCTTCCCCTTGCACTTCTAGGCGAATAAATGTCATTAAATCTTCTAAAGTGCGCGCTCCTTTCGCTTCCGTTTCGTTGTTCCGACGTCTCTCCCAGGCGACCATTACTTCTTCCGGTAAACAGGATTCTACCAAAGGAATAAGAAAGTCTCCGTATTTTTCCTAGGTCCTTCCAAAGCTCTCAGTTTTCCTTCTAATTCGTCGTATAGCGATGGTAAATCTGTTTTCGATCTTCCATGGACAGCATTTTTCATAACTAAACTTTGCAGTTCTCGTACATAAATTTGCACAAGGAGGTCTTCGCGACCGTATCTTTCCTTCAGTTGTTTGATGGCTTTAGTGTACTTTTCCGCATTAGCCGGGAAACTCAATACTAATCTTTCCGCTTTCGACTTGGGTTCGACAGATTGCAATAAATATTGCATTTTGTCTTCATCAGCAATGGTTTTATCATCATGTATCTTTTGGAATTGACTCCAAAAAGTCAAATAATCCTTAGCTTCGCCGCTAAATTTTTTTAGTTCAATTTTTGGTAGTTTAAACCTTCTTTTTTCAATTTCGGTAGGAACAACTGCTTCTTGTAATTTCGAATCAATACGAGAACACATTTCAAGAAAATTGTCTCTATAATTTTCAGCTTTCTTTAAATCGTTTAAAAACAAGTCTTCGGTGTCACTAGATTGTAAGTATGAATTAGATACCTGTTCTTGATTCGTTTCCAGTCTCTGGAATTTATCCAATAGTTGCACTTTCAGAATCGAAAGCTGTTTCAAATCGGCTGTTTCTTTCATCAGTTCAGATTCTATCTTATTCAGGGAAAGGGAAAAGGCCGTTCTAAGACCCTTTCTTTGTGATTTCAAGGCATCTAATTCCATGTTCATAACAATAATTCCAAAGTTCGTATTCGTAATCTAACACACACCGTCCCGCCGAGGGTACCAAATTATGTTGCGAACAACACTAAAATAACTTCATAATTCCAATTCTATGGGCTGCATCTACCAGATGCGGTTGTGTTGTTAGTTTAAAAATAATTCAAGTTCATTTAACAAAAAACAACGTTTATTAAAGTAAAAACGATAGCAAGATCGCGAGCAATAGACGCTCGTGTCATTTCATTCGGTGATCAGAACAATAGTGACTACGTCAGTGGCTCCTTGCAGCGCCACTTACATACGCCAGTTCTCTACAATGGAATAAAGAGTTAACGTGATGTAAAAGTTTTATTTCTATAAATAACAATTTAAAAAGTACTTTGAATACTATACAATATTTCCTTTTCTAGCTGTAATAGGACGCTTTAAAATAATAGAAAAATAAATTATTAGTATTTAGAGATTATTTTAAAAATGTCTGATGAAAATTAAATTTACTTTCGAAAATGTCTTAGTTTTGGAATTGTTTTAAAAAGAGTACATCATTGTTTTCGAATAATTTCGAAATTAAATTAAACCTTTTTAACTTTACTAATAATATAAACTGTTTTAAATGACTGCTTTAAAGTTAAAGCAAGAAGAAGAGGATAATTTTGTATTCGTAATTTTATAAATTGTTCGTAATTTTGTAAATTGTTCGCAATTTTGTAAATTGTTCGCAATTTTATAAATTATTCATAATTTGATAAATTTTCTGAAAAATATTAACTCCAAAATATATCTAATTCTAATATATATTTGCAAATAATTGAATTTTACTAATTTGGAATGGTAATAATTAATTATTAATTAAATACGTCAAAATATTTGTAAGTAATATGCTTTTCATTATTCAGTATATAATAGTAATTAATGAGTAAAGTATATTTTTTTATAATTTTATACAGCCAACCCAATTTTTTGGGTTTGCGACTACTAATGTTCAACTCCATAGCCGTATAATTTTGAGCCCAATCCAGAAGACAAGAAAACTCCTGGATCAAGTACTGGGAGAAATTTACCCTCGTGGAGGACTTTCTGATGGAACTTACCCAGATTTGCTTTACATGGAGAGGAAGACCATGAGAACCTCTCACGGTTAGCCTCACAGTAAGGGGACCTTAACCCATGATCCGTCTACCATTGAGGATATTGCATTTCAGCACTGTGGTCGGTGCAAGCCGGATGCGGAATTAAGGTCTCTTATATGTTCATTGCGCAAAATATAAAAGGACCCCAATAAAAAGCTTTTTATCTAATGATCGGATCTTCACTTTCAAGGACTCAATCTTAATGGGTAGAAAGGGTGATTTCAAAAATGCTAAATATTGTGTGGTGCAGGCGATATTTTAAGTTACGATATTACTCGATTACGACACTTTGACAAAACATATATTTTCTTCGACTGTTTTGGATTTCTAACCCCCAAAAATTATGGAATAGCCGCAATCTGGAAAATATTGTCCTAATAGTTTGGTTAGTAGAGCGGTTCACAGTTTGGACCCCTTAATGTCAATATTTATAAGTGATATACTTTTCATTATTGAGTATATAATAGTAATTAATGAGTAAAGTATATCTTTTTATAATTTTATACAGCCACCCAAATTTTTTGGGTTTACGACTACTAATGTTCAACTCCGTAGCCTTATAATTTTGAACCCATTCCAGAAGACAAAGAAACTCCTGGATCAAGTATTAGGAAACATTTGCCTACGTGGGGAACTTTTTGATGGAACTAATCCGCATTTGCGTTACATGGAGAGGAAAACCACGAAAACCTCCAACGTTTAGCCTGATGCAAGGGGACTCTAGCCCATGACTCATCTACCACTAAGGATATTTTACGTCAGCACTGTGGTCGGTGACAGCTGGGTGCAGTATTCGTATCGACCAGCCATTGCTGGGATTCCATTCCGGTTCATCTCATTGGAAGATGAACGCTCTATCCCTTAAGTCACCATTACTTGAGTAAAGTATTTAGTATATTAAGAGTATATAGTAAATTATGAGTATGGGTATATAGTAAATTATGAGTATGAGTATATAGTAAATTATGAGTATATAGTAAATTATGAGTATGGGTATATAGTAAATTATGAGTATGAGTACATAGTAAATTATGAGTATATAGTAAATTATGAGTATGGGTATATAGTAAATTATGAGTATGAGTATATAGTAAATTATGAGTATGTGCATATTGTAAATAAGTATTATATTAATTGGTCAAGTTCACGAAAGGCAGTGAATTTTTGCTCATTTGCTTGAAAGTTGCCTGAAGTTTTGTTCTTTAACATTATCCGGTGAGCACCTGTTACCGTAGTCATGGAGACAAGCAACAATACCCACTCCACACTATCACAAATACCAGTTCATAGGGTAGGCAATGTTTACGCAACAGAGGACTAGAGAAAGAGATAACTATGCGCTGAGCGGGATTCAAACCCGGAACCTTTGACTTCGCATTCAGGCACGCTAACCGCTCGGCCAGCAGTTCGCGAGACAAAATTTAGCAAATTCGTAAGGGTTAGTTAAATAGTTTTGTTAAAGGAAACGTATATTAAATATGATAATATGCTTAGAAAAACTATGTTTATGTTTTTTTATTAATTAATACAAATTGAAAAACAAAAATTACTTTTATTCGTGCTGTTTATAATGCTATTGCATATATCGAAAATATTTCTTTTACCATTTTTGAAACTAAATTATGAAGTTGGTGTAGTACCATGACTTTTTATAGCTCTTAAAACTCATAAATTGGTGATAAATCAATGGTAGGAAAAAAAAGAATAGGGTTTTCAGTCCTTTAGATTGCTCAAGAAAAGTCAATAAAATTTGATCGCAAATCATTATTTCAAAGTAACGTTGAGCTAAGAAGTTGTTCTAAAAATTCAGTCAATTTAAAAAGCATAAAGAGTATGTTTTGTTTCTGAAAGAGCGCTGAAATAACTATTCATTTTATTCATTTCTTTTTCTTTTTTTCTTTATTTCTTTGAACATTTTATCCTAATAACATTTGTTTATTTTTATATTTTATTTATTTATTTTGTTTTTATTGCTACAAACTTATGTATTTATCATTACTTTTTTTAAACTAATTTTGAACAAATAAATAATGCTAATTAACTTATAAATACATAATTAAAGTCATGATTATCTTAAAAAGTGCAGTCTATGTCAGATTAGTTTTGAGGTAATTCTTTATTTCTTAGATACTTTCCTTTTTGTAAGTTTGCTTCTATTGCACATAGTATCGGAAAATAATTAACTTAAGCACATAATCCTTTACTTTGGAATCTAGAATATACTGAGAGTTTTAATGTGAAAGAGATTGTTGAAGTGTTTTTAAAAACACTTTCCAGTTAGCAATGTTTTGCATCGTGAAGCAGCATAAAATCTAACAACTCTTATCATTTCAAACATATTTCTCGTAGGAATTAAAAGAGGAAACATGAGAAAACGTTTTTTATTGTTTTACTAATTAAATTAATTTGTTACAGACAAGTTAAGTAGCAATTTTCTGTTTACTTTAAAGAAGCAAGCTTCCTTAAACAGGTTTTATTTGAAATTCTAGAAGTTAAACTTGCAGTCAATGAATGTACAGTGCTAAAAAAAAAATAAAAATGAACGGACCACCTTTAATGACTTTTGATCTAATGATCGATCTTCTCGTTCTAGGAATCAATCTTAATGGTTCAAAGTGGTGACCTTAAATATGTTTAGCGCCGACGATAAATTAAGCGCTGAAATCAAAAACGCAAGCGTATTTTTTCTAAATAAATAACCAGAACAAATAACTGAATAATAAACCAGAATTTTTTTTGAGAGTCCTACATATTTTTTTAATCCATTCAACGATAACCAAGCATCTGTCTCCGTTTACGGGCTCCATTTTTTTAAAAAGCCATGGTTGGAATGTAATTTTAACCTGACGAGAACAGCATCTGAGCTGGTTGTGTCACTCCAAATTTCCACACTACAGCCAATAAGAGGGTTTTCAGTCAAGGGAATTTAACGTGCACTTTGCTATACACATATATATGCCTGTTGTTTAGTCGGTTACTAGATCAAACTCATGACAAGATGCTCTTTGCCAGTGTGAAGAGAGCAACGTCCTTCACCGATTGCGCTATCAGTTATATTTTTTAATAAATGGTTGATAATTAGTCAGAGAAATATATATTAATGGTGATTACGAAACCACCTGCATCTATGGTTAAACATTAAATAATCATCGTAATTATCAAAAATATTTAAGATTGCCTTTTAAAAGCAAAATTGAAAAAAAAGGAAAAATACTTTTCATCCAAATTAAATGCTTAAAAAATTCTGTTAGTAAAAATTCTTGCACTTTTTTTTATTTATTGCTCGAAAGTTTTCAAAGAGTTGAAATTCTATGCTGACCATCTGCAAAAAAAATTTTGCTTGAAATAAAATCAGTTACATTGAAAATGGCAGCACTACTTTCTTTTTTAGTATTTGAATAGTAATATAATACAACACTACATGCAATAAAATGGCAATACATAGAATAGCAAAGATAGAATAACTGCATTGAACAGTTTGAAAACATAGAATATCAAACATGGAATAACTACATAGAGTAGTTAAACATAGAATTGCAAAGATAGAATAACTACATAGAACAGTTTGACAACATAGAATATCAAACACGGAATAACTACATAGAGTAGCAAACATGGAATAACTTACATTGAATTGAAACGTAGAATTAAACATAGAGTAGCATAGAATTGAAAGAGTAACATAGAGTAAAAAACATGGAATTGAAAACATACAATATCAAACATGGAATTACTACATAGAGTAGTTAAACACAGAATAGCAGACATAGGATAGCAAACATTGAATAACTACATAGAATAGTTTGAAAACATAGAATAGAAAACATAGAATAACTAAGAATAAGTTGCAAATGGGTATTTAGTCTAGAATTATCCTAACTAATTTATTTCAATTTTTCTATTCATTTGATATCACATTAAGTCTTAGTTAAACACTTTTCATTAAACTGATTCCTTTGAGATTAAAATATGCAAATAAATAATACAACCAAATACAAATAAGATAAAATAACCTAACCAAAGTTTTCTATATCAATGTTTACAAACTTTTTTTTGAATGTAAAACAGGAAGTTTTTTTAAAATACTTACATTGTGTATTCTATAACAAAAATCATCCGTTTAATACGATAAAAGGATACTTTAAAAAAAATCGTTGAAAATAAGCTAATAGATTCAAACATGTATATAAATAATTTAATTTGGTTCAAATATATTCATAAGAAAAGTAAAATGTATTATGGATTAATTCTTTTCTTAAAAGAACTTTCGAATAAATAAAATATTTAAAATCAAATCATATTGCTTTGTTATTCAGTAATATAATTTTATTGAAACTTGTGTCATCGTTTTTTTCTTAAGTGGTTTGAGAAATATGAGGAATTTTACTTTTAATATCAAACAATATTAAACTTATCAAGTTGATTCAAAATATTTAAGATTGCAAATCAAGTTGATTGCAAGTAAGATTGCAAGCAAGTTTAAGATTAATAATAAGTTTTTTCCGCAGCAACAGGATATTATAAAGCTTCCATTGTTCGTTCTGATATACATTTTTTAAAATATATATGGGTGATTCTCACGAAATATGACAATTCACTGTCCCTGTCTCCAAGATCTAATGCTATAATACTGAAATAACTTTTTATTAAAAAAAAATTAATAAATTGCATTGCTGTTAGCATTTTGAAATGACTTTGCACTAGCATTGACTCTTTTGTATAGTTTAAAAGTTTAATTGAACCTCAAAATGTCATTTTCCTAGCATGTCCCAAACAATGCTTCCAATAATAACTAACTTCAAAACTTCCCATAAATTTTTCAATATCTATTTTTTTCTATCTCAACCGGTGTAAGCATTTCTGGAATATACGCAGAGGGTACTATTTACAAAAACTTCGTTTAAAATAATTTTTTCAGTCAATAATTTGTTTGTCCCAAATTAATTTGTCATTTTCCTGGCTACTTTTATTTAGTGGTTTATAACCAAAGTAGATAGAGCCAGCAATCAATATCTTATGTTAATAGATTGATTAGATACCCTCCTATATGAACATGTCTTGTTGCATGAATTGAGAACCAATTTTCGGGTTCAAAATCTGTTTCAAAATATTTTTCACGATGAGTAGGTTTTTGTGTTGTCATTTTCCTGGCTTCTTGAAATCATAAATAACATAAACTACATAGATTTATCTGAGTTATTTTAAGAGATCCCGTTGTTTTCTGCAGAATGTAAATGTCTTAGGCCAAAATATTAAATTAAAGTTCTATACAATGGCGAATTTGTCATTATACTGGCTGTCATTTTCCTGGCTTATGAATGCCTGGATATTGAAGTGTTACCAGAAATTCTTTTTAACTGCTAATACTGTAAAGAGGAAAAGCAAATATAAACCTAATACCAAGTTTATGTATGATTATAATATGGTTGGATGTAATCAAAGTTATTTATTTATTTAATGATTGATTATTACACACAATTTTATTCTGTACATATCAGTAACAAAAAAAATTATTCTTTCTACGGTGGATAAAAAGAATTAATTTAAGCAATTTATGGTTCATCTAACATAAAGACTTAAGTTGAGTTACTTACTATTAACTTAAAATGACTGTTTCTTAAACTTCTAAGCTAATATGTCATTTTCTCGGCATTCAAGATTTGGTGAATTTCTATTTTTTTTTTTTTTCTCGAGCAATGTCAATAAACTGCACTGCTGTCTGTAAGATATTAATAAATGTAACTAAAGAAATATACACAAAAAATTTTAGATTAGTTTGAAGACTTTGAATTTGAAGAAATTTTTTGGTCCGAATTGTCATGTTTAAAAAGAATCACTCATATATTTGAATATTAGTGCTTGTCCTGGTGGTTTAAAATTAATTTGAAGTTGCAAATTACAAATTAGTTACAATGAAGCCACAAATTAATTATAATTAGCTACAAAAAGCAATCATAGGATAACATACATTGACGTCCTCATATCATATTAAAAACACTGATTACATTCTTTTTAATATAGTTTTCTAGATTTTCTTTGAGAAAACATAGCTTTGTCTTATTATTTAATTTATTTTTATACAAAGTTATTCAATAGTTCACTATGTATATAAAATTTAATTCCAGAGCTGTTTTTTTAAAATAATAAATAATTTAATAATAAATAATTTAATAATGAATAGTTTAATAATAAATAGTTTAATAATAAATAGCTTAATAATGTTACAACTTAATAGGGACTCAATTGCTTGATGCTTAACCTACTACCAGAAGAATTTTTGAAGGCAGAATATTCATTATAAATTTAATTTGCAACATGTATCATGCAGAAAAGAAATTTAATTGTTATTGGTGGTGATAATATAGAACAAGATGGTACAATAAGATCACTTCTTTATCGATAATTTATATGGGAATAAGATTTTCTATTAAAATGAAAACTAATGACTTAGAACTCTTAATTGATTTTTAAAATTGAAGATAAATATGACTTTCTACACAGCATGGCTTTCATTTCAAGTATGGCTAACAGATAAATATGACTTTCTAAAAGTGAAGGACAATAATGTAACGAATTCAATTCATTCGTCATGAAAAGACCGGATTTGAGACGAAACTGGAACTCTCATATGTAGTACGAAAATGTTTCCTCAACTTGAAATCTCATAATAATGCATTTACCAGTTTGCTAACTAGAATGGCGAAACTATTGATCCAGCTATATGGTGCCCACGATAACATGATTATAAGGAAAGCTAGGTACATTAGGCACTACAAGGCATGTTTTTTTTTTCTTTTTTGTGGAAAAAATAGAATGATGAAGTATTTCTTTACTATTGATGAAATTCATTTCGTCGATGAAATAACAATTGTTATTTCGTCACTTTGATGAAATGTTCACTCGGAGCATATAACAGGAAACGGTTCGGTTGAAAACGAAGAAAGTTTCATGAAATTTGACTATCCAGTTTTGTACAGTGTAATAAAACATCTTGCATAAATTGAAAATAAATCGTTTAGTAGCATTACGTTAGTTACCAAAAAAACTCATTTTTAAACTCATCTCCGGCCAGTTCTTGCTTGTTTTACTTACTACACGAGAAATTGCTGTAATGCTTACCGTGCTCACTAATTTTTCTGCTCCAATTTTCGTTTCTACAGAAGGAAAAGATTTTATTCGTAGTGTTCAAGATTTTGCATAGTATGTATTGTCAACCAAACACTCTGTAGCGAAGGGGTAACAGGTTCAAATTCTGCCGCAACCCCTAATGTATCCTCGAGCTACCTTTCTCTGAATTGGCTATCTGTTTCAATATTTGTCGGAGGCTTACAAGCCGTACTCATGTAATTGAGCACACAAGCCTGCATACACATGTGTATCAATAAATAAGATAAATTTGCATAAATTTATATTCTGCTTTTCAAAATAAGAATTTTAGGATTTATTAGAGTTACAGGCGTTTTCCATATATATATCGTCTTATATATTTACCAAATGCTCATCTGTCAGCGAGCTAAAATGCTTCCTGGTAATCATATAAGAAAAGCAGCTGTAATGCTACTTACAAATTTATAGTGTAATATATTTAATGTTGTAATACTATTTTGAAGGAAATTGAGTGGTTTACTATAATATATATATATATATATATATATATATATATATATATATATATATATATATATATATATATATATATATATATATATATATATATATATATATATATATATATATATATATATATATGAAATTTAAGTGAAAAAAATCAATTTGTGAGAAAATAACTGTAATCTGGAGCAATCTGGAATAGTGACAAAACAATTAAAATAGGCCGAATCCAGAAAAATTAAGTTACTGTATTAAAGTTATTCTAAATTTAGAAGAAAAAAGATTTGAATTTGATAAAACCGAAACGATTTTTAATGGTATATTACAATAAACGAGCAGTAATATTTCTACTTTCAACGTAAATATCTCTATAATAGAACAATCATTTTCAAATTAATGAGCAATTACATTTCATTTAAGAAATATTTAAGAAAAATGAAGGATAAAGCCATCATTAAAAAAACTCAATATTTTTTAAAGCTTTAAGATTCTATCATGTTAGCATTTTACGATTTAATGATGCAAGCTCTTTATTCAAAGAAAACATTCTGCTGTTGAATATACATTGTAAAAAAAGACTTTAATCTGAAAAAATAATTTTTTATTGCTCTAAGAGAAAAAAAAATGCGTTCACAAAAGGGATTGATCTATATCTTGGTTGCGAATTTGTTATATTCTAAAGACCTTTGTTAGATAGAGTGCTTTTTTTACGTGATAGCACAGTTAAGTATCTTCTAGATAACAAAAGATGCCTAAGGTTATAAATAACAATTAATTCTTTTTTAACGGTTACCCGAGTAAAAATATTTAAGAAAGCAGTATTTTTCATTTATTTTATAATTTAACCATCGTGTTTGCATTTATTGTTTTATATATTAAACAATGTGCAAACAAGATTTATGTGAAGTTTCTTACCACAGAAATACTATTAATATTTTAAGTTAATAAATTTTGCATTATTTAATGAACAAGCAATAGTAAATTCCAAAGTTATGATTGAAAAATATTTCTATACTCTGATATTTGCTTAATTTATAATTTCTTGTTAAAGCAGCGCAAAAATTTATCGTTAATATTTCAGTATTCTTTTTAGCTTCCCAAAATCATAACATAATTTCCGCGAGAATGGATTGAAAAAAATATTTGATAATTAGAATAACAATACTGTAATAAAAAATAAATTAATTTTAATACTAAGTTATTAAAATATACATTCTATTTAATATACGTACGTATTTTAATGTATTGGAATAGTAGGAAGCAATTGACGCCCAAAAAAATAGAATTAAACTAAGGATTAATCCCAAAGGAATAAATGGAAATTAGCAACAGGAAACGAATCATCCTAGATCATGTTTCATCAGAGAAGTAATCCGGTCGTGACAAGGGGATTCATCAAGAAATGACAGCGTCTTTTGTCTTTCACAATTAAACAGCTCTTAATCTCATCTATATGCATCACATATATTACATGTTTTTTTCCTTTGTTTTCGGATATCCAGCCATTTTGATAGTTAAAAAAATGTTTAAATGAAAAATCATTACAGAAGACAATAGTAACTCTTTAGATAAGATAAAAACTCACATAAATGATGTTTTCATCAAAAAACCTAAGAAGCTCTGGCAGGACGGGAATTAGATATTGTCTATTAAATGGAAAAGGGTTGAGAAAGAAAATGGTCCCAATATAAATTCTTAATATGCTACCTTTACAAAAAACTTAAATTATGACTCTCATACAAAAACTTAATTGATAATTCCTATACAAGAACTTAAATGTGCTGCCTTTAAATCTTTCTTCAAAACTGGCAAGAACTTTCCAGGCGGCATCATGAGATCTCCGCGTATTTAGCAAGGTTGAAACATAGCTAATGAAACATGACTAATGGTTGAAATATGATTTAGCAGGGTTGACTAATGTTTAACTAATAACTAATGTTTAAAATGGTTAAACTAATGACTAATGTTTCAAATGACTAATGTTTAAAACTCACACATTTATTTATGAATCAATTAATTTTAACTACAACATCAGAGTTCAAGGGAATATGTATTGCGAAATTCTGAATGAATAAGATAAAATACTTTCCTGTAAAAAAGTGGTATGCTGTTATTGTCACAAACATACACATAAATGTAGTTTATCACATTACATTGAAACATGTCAAAACCTGATCTCAACTGTTCACTAATATATAAAAACACTTGATTTTCACTGATCACATTTTTACGGTAAACATAATGTACCTAATTAAATGGAGAAAACTAAAACAACAATTCTACCTTATCTAGAAAGAAGTTAAATAAAATGATATATTTTAATATTTGTATAATAATATATCTTCGTTTATTTTTCAGAAGCATCATTGAGTTAACTAATAATGCAACACAAATAAACTACTATACAGAATATACATTAACTTTTATGCGAGCTGTATCCATTATTAACTAGATCTGTTAACACCAGACAGCCAAAAACTATTATAAAAACATATAACCTTCATAGAATAGTTCAGCTCTGGCCACAAGGGATGTTTAAAGGTTTTCTTGGTGACATATCTAAGGCTTTTTTTCCCTTTTCCTGCGCTAAATTGAAGGGAAGTAGTTCACTTCTTATGTTCCATATCTCACCAGATTGCTTTTCGCTCAATAAAGCAAATGTAATAAACTTGGTGGGAATCGATTGTTCTCAGGAGAAGTAATTTGTCTTATCCGGATTTCACCTCTAAGTAAAACTTTTCTCATGAAAAGCGCTGATGTTTTATAACCTTTAGCATGGATGGTATATATAAAATGTAGGGCAGAGTGTTGCATCACGGGAAAGGGACAATTTTTAAAGCTATTATGGTAACAGCAAAATTTCAATATCTAATAATGTTTTTCTAGTCAAACAATGGCATCACAGCAATAATTTGCATTTGAAGTCTTTCATTAATATTTTGATGAGAGAAGGAACACTTCAACACTTTAAATTAACATTTTTAATTTTATTTTATTTTCAAAATATGAATTTATAAAAATATGCAACAGAGTAAAATTTCAAAAGTGATAGTCATTGCAGATTTTTTAGTACAGCAAAAGCAATTTTTTAGTAATGAGTTCATTTGTATCTCGACCCGCCCTATTTAAGGGCATACGAGAGTAGATACATACATAAAACATACATTATAAATACGTAGAACTCAAAAAGTTACATCAACAACTAGTATAAAAATCAGAATATCTGAAATAATGATCAATACAAATCTATTAAAGCAAGTATAAACTCATTAAAATAGTAAAGGGGTTAAAAAACGAAATAACCCAAAAATCCAATTAATGTTAAAACTTTACAGAAGCATGTAAAACAGTAATAAAATATTAGAAGTTAAAATTCGGTATAAAAGTTCAAAAGCATAACAAGTTAAGAATCAAAACAATCAGTTTAAAATTGATTCAAAAAAATTCAAGTTAAATCCTAGAGAAGTTTAAAATGATGGTAGATAAAAACCCAAGACACCAGCAATAGTGTTCGCATTCTCCGAGCAGAGTTAAATGTGGTTCAGAATGTCCTCCAATGTTGCTTTTATAATTTTTTTAACAATGTTTCTACAGACCAAGTTAGCAAAGCATTGAGGCAAAGTTTGTCCTGCAAGATGGTTTCCACGGAGTGTCTGGAAGTGTGGGCAGTTCATGATCAAGTGTTCGATTGTTTGATTGTCCCCACAGTAGGTACAGTTTGGGTTCTTATTGAAAAGTCTATTTTGTTATTCTCCCAACACTCCGTGTCCTGTAAGTAATTGGCTTAGGTAAAAGTTGGCCTGTAGTCGTTTGGTGGAAGGGTCTTTAAAAAATATAGGTTTGTCTACCTCTCTCGGAGCTCTGCCACTCTGATTTCCATCGATTTAGGTTGTTGGATTTAACGATTGTTTTGATCTGGGCCTTGGAACTTGGGACCTCTAAATTGATTTGGCTGAGACTGACGGCTTCCTTGGCTGCCTGATCCGCCTCCTCGTTGCCTAGGATACCAATGTGCGCCCTGACCCAGTTACATGTGATGTTTGGCCTCCATAGTAGTTTAGTATTTTCTGTTTCCTTATTATTTGGAGTTGTTAGTTACAATTCAAAAGAATAGACATACTTATATGTTAAAAATATTAGAAAATTTCAAAAATTTGTAATAAGCACATTGATACAGAGCGTTGCTCTTCGTTCCTTTTGCAAATGTTGTCACTGACTGTGTACTTGTTTCGACTTATTCATCGGTATCACTTTGCACTTCTTCAGCTTTTACTACCGTTTCTTAAACCGACAACTCCCACGTTTTAATATATAAACAAAACCGTAACAAATTATTATATTTTCTTCATTATTAGTATAAGACTTACTATTTTACTTTTGAAAACAAAAATATCTCCCAGAATTTCTTAACGATAGACGCGAGAATTTTCTAGTTTCGAAAACGATTTAAACGGGTGTTATTCTCATTATAAGAATAGCATTTTGTGATGGCACCGTTAAAAATTTACGATACATACTGGAAACGTAAGATGCGGAATCGAGGTTCGTCTGTATGCATAATTTATATATATATATGGGTCATTCTCACGAAAATTGACATTTTTCAGTTCATAAAATCCCAAAAAAGTAAAGTGAATAAAAAGCTCTGAAACTTTTTATATTAATAGAAATATGTAATGGCATTATAAAGAAAGTATATATCCTATAAATTATACTTAATATTTAAATTAATTAATTTTTTAAATAACTAATTTATAATTAATTAATTTATAATAATTAATTAATTAATTTAATAAATAAATTAATTTAATAAATTTATTTATTAATTTTTTAATTTATTTTTCAAATTAATTAATAAGTAAATTAATTATTTTCACTATTTAAAAAGTGAGGGAATGACACTAATAGTGAGGGAATGATATTTTATTTTAATACATGTTTTTATCTAAGTTACATCTACCTGAAGTTTGAAAATGATAACATACTAAGTATATCTAATATTTATTATAATTTAGTCTTATATATTTAATAGGTTTTACAGGTTTGGGAAATAAAATTGGCTGGCACGATTGAACAAAACAAAATTTAATAATATACTCATCTTGAATCATTCCCTCACTTCAGCGTCATTTCCTCACTTTATACACTAGTGAGGGAATGACGAATTCAATAAAATTTAAAAATAAAAGTTAGGCCTAATTAATTTCTGAAGTCAATCACATACAATTATATTCATACAAGAAAGCAACATATAATTATCCACTTTCTCGATGAAGTTGTATTTTATTTTATTCTAAAAAATGACATGAGGGAATGACAAATGTAAAAAATTTTACCTGATTTGATTCATTCAAAATTATTCCACAGCAAAGCTTCTTTAAGTTGAAGATGGAAACATACTGCAATTTTGTTCTATGATGCCAGTTGTTAACTTCTGAAGTTTTTATTAAAATATTTTTATTCTAAGAAGATTGCAGGTGATAAGAACATTGTTGTGAGGGAATGACGCGAAACACTGGGGACAAAGTTTAAAATAGTGCTGTGTTAATATTTTTATCAGAAATTAAATTTAAAATTGATTTTCTGAATTCTATATTTCAGTATTCTGAAATAAAAAACACGCATTTGTAAAAAAAAAATTTTTATTTCTGAAACAATTTTTTTCTTTTTTTTAAATCAGCAGTGGGGACAAGTGAGGGAATGACATATTGGTATATATTTTAATTACCTAAAATAAATAAAAAATAAAAATTGATAATTTTACTTTTATTCTTTTGTTAGCTTGCATTCTGAAGGACACTTTCCCTGAATTTTTTTTTTCGTAAGCTGTAAAACAAACATAAAATATACCGGGGACATGAAAATGACTGTTTTTGTGAGAATGACCCATATATATATATATATATATATATATATATAAAGAGAGTCACAAATACAAATTTTTCTTACTTTCAGACTTCGCAGTATGCAAAGTTTGAGTTTGATGTCGAAGACGAGGCCTTAGGTGGCAACGAAATTAAGTAAGCTTTCAACTTAATGTAACACAAAGCTGAAAAGAATAACTGTCATACAGTAAGCTCATTGTTTCGATGAGTGCAATGTCTCAACGAAGTTATTTAACCGGATCAGAAGCCTGGAGAGTTGTTGGTCGGTTTGAAGACGGTCAAACACAAGCCGAAGTAGCAGAAGCCATTGAATGTGATTTCCAGGATCTGGATCAGTTTCTTGGAGACTGGAAATGCAGGCTGAAGGTCACGGCAAGGGCGTAGGAGTGCAACAACGCCAAAAGGACATCGTTATTTAACGCTAGCGGCTCGGAGGCACCGAAATAATAATACCACTCTTCTTCAACTTTTGCTCATCTACTGGCACCATAGTTTCAACATGTCCACTACCGCCTACACGCTGTATGCTCGCCCACCAATAGTGTGTATCACGTTAACAGCAAGGTACCGGCACGTCCTCAGGTAGTGGGGAACAGAGTATGTGAACTGGAGGAGTAATGAATGGTGTCCTTTCTCTGGCGAATCCTGTTTTTCTGTTCATCCTGATAATAGGCGTATTTTCATCTGGAAGGAACGTGGCACTAGAAACAATCCTGCTTTCGTGCACGAAAGTGTAAGATTTGGCGGTGGTGGTGATGGTCTGTGATGGCATCTTCATTGCTGGAAGCGCTGATCTCCATATCATTCGAAATGGAGCTCTGACCGGTCGCCGATATAGGGATGAGTCCTATTGTACTCCCTTACGCTGCAGCAATTGGATATGATGACAATTACAGGCCTCATTTACTTGGTGGATAATTTTCTTTTGGAGGAAGGAATCATACGAACGGATCGACCAGCGAGCTCTCTGGACATGAACCCAATCGAGCATGGACATTCAGGGCAGACAAATAGCTGGACACCAACCACTCCCACAAACTCTCCAGGATCAGGAAAGAGCTCTTCTTGAGGACTGGGAAATAATACCCTAGCCCCTCATTAATAACCCTCATTGACTCGAAGCCTCAAAGGTGTTTAATGTTGCTGGTCGTCCGGAAAAAGCATATCCCGTACTTAAAACGAATTTTTTTTAAAGAAAACATCTTTTTTTAATTTGTTTTATCATATGCACAAACTGTGTTTTTTTCCCCTTTTGTACCTAAATGCTCAGTAAAACGCATTTATTTCTGCCAAACAAAGATGATTTTTATCTCATATAGCCTACTCCGTCTGCGCATAATGTATCAATCATTCAAACAATTTTCCAGGTGCTAGATCAACCCACAACCTCAGCATCATTTAATTGTCTTCAGTAGTGTATATAATAAATCATTTATATTATAAGAATAAAACTTGCCCATAAAAGTGAAGATAAATAATTTTTAAAAAATGAAAAGCCGCTCAATAAACCTGACTTCAAGTGAATTAAACTATGCATTCAAAGTAAAAGATAAATACACATTCAAACGTCATAAACACTAAAAAAGTTCACCAAATGTGTTGAATGGATAGTTTGTAGTTTCAAAGTTAGTAGCAGTTTTAAAATTACTGAAAAGGTCTTGTTTCTAAAATGTGTCTCTAAGTAATATTTGGAATCTTTAAATGAAAGCTCAAAGGAATAAAAAAGTTTTTTTAAATTTCTGTTCAAATAATTTAGCTGGATTTTATTCAAATTAAATAAACCGTACATAGCTCTTTTATCTAAAATTCCTTTTTCGTTAGCGACTGAAGCGACGAACTGATATGAATGAAAAAATATGAATGATGAATATTTCCTTTTTAACGCAACTTCAAAAGTAACCACCTTAAAATCTTTTCAGTTTGATATTTGTTTAATTTCTACTTTTGTGACCATTGCAAATAAAGTGCATTGTATAGAAAGAAACCTAAAATATTTACTATTCATACTAAAATGAAATGTGTGAAATAAGTTTTGTCATGAATTAAGTATTTTTTTTTATGAAACTTTAAACAGAGGAGTTGTTGTAATACCATATGCCGCTTTTCATCTATTTATTTGTTTATTTATTTCTGCCTAGGGTAATGATATTTCAATTTATTTCTAAAAGTTGTCTACCTCGTTGTACAGCATTTTTACTATTTCCCTAATTGTTTAGTTCTTTCAGAGATGAAAATACACTAAGCCTTTTATTTTATGAAATATACTTTATTTAAGTGTGAAGTTTTGACATTTTAAATTCATTGGCACTCATTTTGCTATTGAAAAGAAAAACATAATTATTTCTTAATAATGAATAGGTCAAAATTAATATTCAAGAGAAAAATAAGTACAAAAGTAACGCGATAAATTCCTACTTATTAATGTAAAGTAAAATAAATTCTAACAATCAAGGGTAAATATTATGAAAGAACCATATTAAAAAAAATAGGAGTTAAGGCACAAGTCTTAAAGGAAACAAAAAAATTCTTATTGTCCTTTTTTTAATTTAGAAAAAATAAGGAATTTTTTATGTGAATGCAATACTACAATACAATTCATTAAGCATCTTTTTATTGGTCTGTTACACTGTTATAAATTTCTCGAAAAAAATGGCTAAATAACAACTTAAATGTTATTTTACCATATTCAAACAGAAATAGCAAATAACCGTAAATTAGATGGCATTCAAACTGTTAAATGTGAGAAAAACCGTTTATGTTAACTGTTTTTAACTAATACTGCTAAGGAAACTGAATTTTATCTCACCAACTAGGCCCACTTACTGAAGCCATTTAGTTCCTCCAATCCTCCTCATAGCTGGGGTACATATTATTGCCGAGAGGGCAATAATATCTAAATCCAGTGTCCAGTACACTCTAATACCTTGACGAAAAGTATAGTTCCTGTGTCCAGTTAAATTTCCATTCCATGGTCTTAAAATAATAATAATGTAATTCTAATAACGAAAATGGTGAAAAAAAACTGATATGGTTATAAAATTTAAAATGGGAATGTAATGGTTAAAAAAATCGCAGTATGCGTAAAAAAACTGAATAATTTTGTATCCAAGGTAATTATAACCATACAAAATTGTAAACGGTTTCAAAACCGTAAAAAATGTTCTTCACTGTAAACTTTACGGTTAGTTGGATTAACAAGCTGCTGTCGGCTATTTTACCGTAATTTGGGAATGAGAAATTCTTGATGTTGAGAGAATGATTTCCTTGATCCCTTTGAAGGATTTTCCTTTAATTTTATAATTTCGGTATGTTGTCATGTTCAATTTAAGAATTACATAATAAATTGATCTTTCCTCAACGATTTTATTTATTTTTCTGAAATAAATATATCTACATCATATCCAAATGAAGCTGTATCTGAAACGGTCATAATACTTTAAGTATAAAAGAAACTACATTCCATTAACCACTATGGACTAAGAATCTGGAATAAACAGCTACAATAATCTATATTCACGTTCCTAAATGATGCGATATATATATATATATATATATATATATATATATATATATATATATATATATATATATATATATATATATATATATATATATATATATATATATATATATATATATATATATATATATATATCGCATCATTTAGGAACGTGAATATAGATTATTGTAGCTGTTTATTCCAGATTCTTAGTCCATAGTGGTTAATGGAATGTAGTTTCTTTTATACTTAAAGTATTATGACCGTTTCAGATATATATATATATATATATATATATATATATAGATAGATAGATAGAATGAAGATGAAACAAAGGAAAATTACAGACACATGAAAAAAAGGGGGGGGGGGAATAATAATTAAAAAAATAACGAGCAACTGATTAAAAAAATATATGTATATATAAAAAGAGATATACGTAAATTTTATTTTAAAAAAACCGGAAAAATAAGATATAATCTTTTCATATGCCCACACGATTATATCCGCAAAAAAGAGTGGTTTCTGATATTGTATCAATATAGCCAAAGCCAAATATATTAATACAATAGTGTGAGGAGCACTCAAAAAACATTTTTACAAAAATTACAACAAATAAAATAGAACACAATAAGTAAAAATAATACGTCAAAACAGAAAATGAGATAAAATAAAAAGAAAAAACAGTATAAAACAAAAACAATAACTATAAAGCGAGTAGCGAAATCAGATGTACTTACATAAACGGGAAATTTTTCAAGAATGATTTAAAAATATTTTCGCAACAAGATTGCCAGATTACAAAATATGAAAACATAAGCGCAAATTGAGTGTAACGAGGGATTTTGTATATATATGTGTGTGTGTGTAGGTATTTATACTTACGGTGGGTGAAAACACTTTTAACAGAATTAGAACATTGTAATGCTGTTGTACGTCCTTAATTGTTTTCTAGTGGCGCCATCTATGGTCAAGAATTCGATTTCTGCCACACTCATACGTCATACTAGTTAATAGGGTGGATCCATTCTTATATCCATTCATTCATCCTCAAATCGTATTTTGACCGGAAATAGTGAACGATCAGTCTCCAGTCCAATACCCCCAGACGCATGTGCGAACATGAAGAACTTTGTGAACCGACCGTTTTAACTTGCACCAGTTACCATTTACTACGCAAGGAATCTTCGGTTGGTTGGATTCGAATACTCGAAATATACAGCTGTAGTTTTCATTCATTAACATATTCACTTTATTACTTGTAAATTTTATTAAAAATCTTCGAAAATATGCTCAGTAAAAAAATTAGCTCAGCAATAGATTTTGATGAGGAAGTCAAAAATAGAAAAGCATGAATTCGAAGTAATATGTAAGTTTCAGAAGCATTTTATCATCACTAAATTTTAGTATTTATTTTACGATTCAAGAAATTTTGAAAGAAGTCTGACGCAATTTTTCAATGATTTAAGTAGCACGTTCGAACTGTTTAAACTCAGATGTTGGAAAAGATTAAAGCTATACTAAATATGCAAATGTCTGAGAGAAGTTAAGTTTTGCTATATTCAAGGAATCAAACGAAAAGTTCTTAATAAAGTTTTATCCATGTTTCAAATAGCAAGTTCAAGATACCCACGTTTAAATGTTTAAAATGTTGGAAGCACTGTTAAATATGGGAAAATTTTTAAAAAACGAATAATTGTCATGGACAAAGAACCAAATGGTAAGTTTAAATTACAGTTTTATCAATATTTTAATATATTAAAAAGACGACGATTAAATCTGTAAAATTTTGACGAAAGTAACAAGGTCGGGAAACAAAGCCTTAAGGTTTTTACTAAATTATGTAAATAATTAAATCAATGTTAGAAATAACAAACTCAACTGTTAGAAATATTAGAAACGCAATTAATTCTGCATGTAGCCTTTTTTTTGTTTCATAATTATATTTCATGATGTGTTTTTAAAATATTTATACAACATGTCCTGACTGACAATTAAGCTGACTGTTTAAGAAAAGAAAATCTTGCTAAGAGAAATCTTTCTGCAAATTTATGTGAAAGGACATAAATGTCCCCTTTGATTAATTTAAAACCTTTATGACAAATTGCACAGCGGGCAATTGACATTTAAACCAGAGTAAAAAAATATATCTCATATCAAAAAATGTCGCAATAATATGATAGTAAGATGTCACATTATATAATAGATGTAATATTTTAAATATTGAGAGAAATTTGCCTTCGTTGAAGACTTTTTAATAGAACTAACTCGCGTTTGCGTTACATGGACAGGAAAACCTCGAAAACCCTCCAAAGTTAGCCTGACGGCGAAGTGGGGACTCTAACCCATGATCCGACTACCACTGAGGATATTTTAAATCAGCACTATGGTCGGTGCAAGCCGGGTGCGGAATTCGAATCAACCAGCTATTGCCGGGATTCGAACCCGGTTCATCTCATTGGGAGGCGAGCTCTCTATTCCCTGAGCATATTTATTCTCGTTTAGTTTGTTCATATTTAGTTTACTATTCGTACATGTTAATACGTTTTTGTTTTGATTTATAAGTTAAAATCATCTACATAAATTCGCATAAATTTAAGATAGCTCGTTAATTAAGAGAGCACGTAATCCAATCATTATTTCTGGCGTTATTCAAGAGTCAAAATGTATCTTTTGTCAACAGAGTTTTAGTTTAATGACTCTCCGCTTTCATGCAATCTCTAAGATTACAGGAATTAAAGATTTTTCCTTGTCATGAATTTGTAGTTTCTTGTGACAGACAAAATACTTTCGGATATTTTTCAGCTTTAGATCACGAAATTCAACTTAACTTCCTTATTTAAGTAATGAAGTAGGAAATTTTTCATTATTTTCTGTCGAATTCTTTTCGACAGAAGAATAAATTATCTCTCATTAAAAATTTGAGGTTACCGTATGAATGCTTGAATGAAAAGTTTAATTTACATTTCGTTTTTTTACATAAGCTAAGCTAATTTCCAAGACATTACTTAAACTGTTTTTTTTTTCTCATGCTGACGTTTTTGCAATGAAATAATGGTGATTTTATTAGACATAATTCTGCTCATATCACTGTTCGCCAATATCTCACGTAAGTGTAAAACTATATTTTTGTTGTATTTACTTTAGAAACTTTGATTTAAAAAAAAAAAAACGTTTTTAGTGTTGCATGAAGAATCGCAATAAAAATGTAGTATGAACTAAAGAATCCTATTAATCTCTCTTATCGATAGAGACCGATTATCTCTGTTAGATATGCAACAGAGATTATTTGTCTTAAGGTTTGGTTTCTTAGGACAGGACGCCGTCAGCTAGAAATCAGCGCTAACCTCTGATTGGTCCATTTGTGAGTTTGATAAACGTCATCGAACGCTCATCTGGAACTACAATTGCCGTCCAACTCAACTGCAGTTGGATTACAACGTGACGTTAACCACAGAAGCAATGGCGGACAACATCCAAGAGCACTTTGAAATCAGCCAAGATTTTGATTTTGACATTAAACATAGCACTCTTCATTTAGCTCAGCTATAATGTGTTTTTTCTTGCACAAAGTCATTATTTGTTCTCTAAAACACTGGTCGACAATAACAAAATCAATACAAATTCAAAATAAATATTCGTTTACGTTATTAACTCAGGCGCAATGAGAGATAATGTCTGCGTTGGACCGACTGCTCATGCTGAGCTAACAAAAAAGTATTTTTTTAGCGTCAGCTCTACGTCAACTTTCCGCTGACGCCCAGATAAGGCGCTTGTCCTAAGAAACCAGACCTTTAGTGCAACCCATCTAGATCTCAAGTTAAAATCTCATAACCAACATAAACCAACACAGAATTTGCCTACAGTTGTTGTTGTTGTCATAGGGCCATTAAGGCACTGGGGGTGCGATTCTTCTTGTATTCCAGTGGCGCCATCTATGACCAAAAATTCGACTTCTGCCTCACCCATAAGTCACACTTCTTTATACAGCGGATCAACTCATACATCCATTCATTAATCCACAGATCGTAATTTTGACCTGAATCAGAGAACGATCAATCTCCAATCCAGTACCCTCAGAGGTTTAATTTGTTATGGGAACATGAAAGACCTTGTGACCCAACAGATTCAACGTGCCCCAATACTACATGGGTAGTCTTTGGCCGGCTGAATTCGAACTCCCTTTTTCATGGGCGTGACTCCAGTTCCCAACCAATCAGGATATCCCGGCAAATTTGCCTACAGTGTTCCTAAATAACGAATTTATTGTTGCATTAGACAAAAGAACCACTTCATGCCTCAGTTGTAAATGATAAATATAAGCCCTCTCTTAAAAGAAAAACTAGGATTACATTCAGTATAATTTCAGTTACTACGTAGGTTCAGTATATTTTTGTTTCAAAAATAAATGTAGATGCTTACTATAACTATTTTGCTTGTTACTGTTTTCACTAGTTAAAGACGAATATGTTTGCAATTAGAGTACTATTGAAAGGCCAGACTGGTTTGGTCCATGTGCAATGGAGAAGAAGAAAACCGGACAGCCCAAAATAGCTTTTGATCTAACGATAGGATCTTTTCGTTCTAGGACTCAATCTTAATGGTTCAAAGAAAGTGACATCAACTATGCTAATTAATAAGTATAGACGATATTTTAAGAAACGAAATCAGGCACAAAAACGTACTTTCTCTGGATAAACATATCTTTCTTTTGACAGATTCTGATTTCTGATCACCAAAATATAGAGATTAGCCGCAATCTGGGAAATATGGTCCTAATAGTTTGGTCAGGAAAGCACCTTAAAGCTTGGACTCCTTAATGTTACTCTGCGTATTTCGGTATATCTCGAGAAATTTTTAAGCAAATTAAAACATATTTGCACACAATAATGATGGTAGAAAAAATGTTGAACTGTAAGGTATACAAAATCTGGCATCATATCAAAGAATATAATTTTTCAAGGCAAAATGCAAATTTTGAACAAAATCGGTCAAATAGTTCCTGATAAACTGAATTTTAAATATCTGACTGAAATTTTTTATTTTGCCATAAAAAATTATATTCTGCAAAATAATGCAAAAATTTGTATACCTAAAAATTCCAAAATTTTATCGTCCATTATCAAATAAAATAATAAAAAATAATAAATATTTTTAATAGTTATGTCTTGCAAGGAATTATCCTCAGATAAAAGAATTTCATAGTTGTGAGTAAAAATTCTTCAATTCGCTTATAAAGTTCTCGAGTTACAGCGAAATAAGAAAGAAGTAAAATGAACATTAAGTGGTCCAATTTTTCAGTCGACTGACAATAACTGTAGAGACTATATTTCCTAGATCTCGACTAACCTATATATTTTGGGGGTCAGAAATCAGAATTCCTCGAAAAAAAGGCATGTTAATTCATAGAAAGTACGATTAGGTGTCTGATTTCGATATTGTCTGCACTTATTAATTAGCATATTTGAGGTCAGCCTCGAAAAAAAATTTCAAAACCAGGTTAGTTGAAAATGGTTTTAAAACCAGGTTAGTTGAAAGTGGTTTCAAAACCAGGTTAGTTGAAAATGATTTCAAAACCATAATGGAAAGAAATGTTCTTTACCGTAATTCCATTATTTTACCATAATTTCAGAAGAAAATATCTAACCTTGTCTTTCTTTTATTATTATTACTTTTATTATTGTTTTTATTATTATTGTCATATTGTTTTTATTTGTGATCGAAACGATTTTAAAGAGATAAATTGAATTTTTTAAAATTTTATTTTAAAATCTGAATTTTAATGATTTTTTTAAAATCGAAATTAGCCTAAAAATGGTTACGCTTGCCGGAAAACTGGTCGAAATTTAGACAGCAAGATTTCATCATTAAAGATCGAAAGTAAAATTATTAAAAACCAAATGAAAGTCTCGTAAGCAGTCGTGCTTGCAAAGAACTGAAATTCTATAGAAATTACACTTAGAATCGAGAGATTTAATATAAAGGTTCAACGTATAAAGTTTGATAAAACTTTAATTCAAATTAACGATGACAAAATGTCGAATCGTTAACGATGTCAAAATGTCGTTCATCGTCCTTCACATGTAAATTCATTCATTCTTATTTGTACTATGTATTTTTTTTAAATTTCTTTTTACTTTTAGCTTCATTCTTTTCCCGTTTTCTTCCTATTTTCGTGTTAAGCATGCAAGGCAACGAACATTAAAAAGACAAAGCGAAAAAGTATGGTATTTCTCCTAGTTTAACTAATAATTATCTAATAGTAGAGTTTATCTAATAGTTCTCATACAACTTATACTATGTTGTAGAATGATTCAGTAGCGAGTGGGTGCATTGAATAAAAAAAACCATATGTAATAACAAGCAAATTTAATAATCGTAAAACAATAAAACAATATGAGTGTATGAAATAGGGCTTTCCAATAAGCCATCCAGTTGAATCCATTGCCTGTCTAATAAGTGATTACAGAATTATTGTGAGTGATTACAACGCTCTCTTTCGGTCAGGCAGAAATTCGAAACAAACTGCAATAGCGCCAGATTCTCTTAACATATTCTTAACTAGGGTTATAATAAAGTATTTTTTATCCCCCATAGCCTATGATCTGTTCGAAGGACTCTTCCAACAGAGAAACCCCTGTTTTGAAGTAGTTCATGGCGATTATTGTGATAAAACATTATCTGAAGTTTACTCACCTTCTTATAAGGGATCAAACATCAACAATACGGATACGCAACTTTGGCTCTTCACTGTTAAAAACCCAGAAAAGGGAGAACCCTTGCATAAATGTGGTGGAAAACTGCCAGAAGACACTGACTTCGACGCAACTGCAGATACAGTGGTTATTGTTCATGGCTGGTTGGATGGAGTGTGTCGAACTGCTTGGATGAGGGTAAACTATTATAATGTTTATACTAGAGAGTTAATTTTGCTAGTTTATAACAAAATGGCTTAGATTTCGTATTCCTTTCATCCATTTTTAAGAAATTTTCGAGAAGGATACTGAAACTCGTGGAAGAACCAAGTATAGGGAAAGAACCGAAGTCTTCGACAACTTAATCGTTTAGATTTCGTATTCCTTTCATCCGTTTTTAAGAAATTTTCAAGAGGGACATTGAAACTCATGGAGGAACCAACTATAGGGAAAGAACCGAAGTCTTCGACAACTTATAAGGCATTCAGCTGGTTTTCAAATTTGGGATGGAATTCCAGAATTTGTTAGGAAACTTGGGGTCATTGCTGTATTAGGTCATTGCTGTATTAGGTCATTGCTGGGGTCATTAGTTAGGGTCATTGCAGTATTCAAGAAATTTGGTTCTTGAAGAAATATGTAGCTAATGAATTTATAATCCTAAGACCCTGAATTCATTGAGATAGTTTGCATTGTAAAAAAGTTAGTTTTTAAGTAGGACTTCGTGGTGATATTGAAAATGCAGTAGCCATCGCTACAGCAACACTACATTTTCAGGGTTAAAAATTAAGGTAAGAAATGTCCACAACAGACTGCATTTAACTATAAATAACCACTTCGCAGGAGAGCATGGATGGCCTTCCATTTTAGAGGGCGGAACTTAATAAAATACAAAACTGCAATAATGCTCTAAATTCCCCCACATTGCAAAAATGGGATTTAGCAAAGAATGTGTCCACTCCTTCCGGATATGCATTGGTTTCATACAATGTTCTTGAGAAAGTGAATTTCAAAAAAGTAGGATATTTAAAATTTGATTTTTCAGGAACTATTCGACCGATTTTGCTCAAATTTTGTATTTTCCATCTAAAATTCGATACTTAAAAATGATATAAAACATTGTACACTTTACAAATTCAAAATTTTCCGAGTTTTATTTAATAAAATAATAAAAAATATTTGTTAAAATTTATTTTTTTGCATGAAATTGTCATGGGATATATCAATTTTATAATTGAATGCAAAACTTTTTCAAGTCGTTTAAAAAATTCTCGAGACATAGCAAATAAAGTAAAATTAACATTAGGGGGTCAAGAGTTTGGATCGCTCTCCGGTCCTAACTATTAGGTCCATATTTCCCAGATTGCGGTTGCTCCCTATATGTTGGGGGTTAGAATTCATAATCCGTCGTAAAAAGATTTGTTTATTTAGAGAAAGTACGTTTTCGTGTCTGATTTTGTAACTTAAAATATCGTCTGCACTAAATAGTTACCATATTTGAAGTTACCCCCTTGAACCATTAACCCCTTGAACGTGAAGACCCGATCATTAGATCAAAAGTTATTTAAAATGGTTCGTTTTTTTATTTATACTTTTTTTGACTCACTGTACAGTCAATGGAGTTAGGTTGGAGTAGAATTTGTTTTAATTGTGTGTTTCGTTCTAAATTACTTCAAATGTATATTTCTCAAGGTATGTAACACTTCACATACTTTTCGCACTTTGCACATTAACCAATTAAAAAGTTTCTGTATTTTGATATTACTTCAGGAGATAAAAGAACAACTCTTCCAACGCGAGAAATACAATGTTATATTAGTAGACTGGACCTGGGGTAACACTCTTGATTATGCTGAAGCCTCTGCCAATTCAATTGTGGTTGGTCAAGACATTGCTTTTGTGGTTATGAATATCATGGTATTGTATAATATTTATGCTTAATGATTTTCAAAAATCACCATATAATTTCAGTATAGAATATATTGTACTTCATCCTAAATTTATTTTTATGTAGAAATTTGTAAAGCCTTTCAAAAAATATATATAAGTCAAATTCTGAATTTGACTTATATATTTTTTTTTATCCTCTTTTTAATTACTTGAATATTTCACCCTCAGAATGTGGGAGGTAGTTGCAATGTAAAAAATATAGTCCAAATATGTATTTTAGGAAAGTGGTTAAAGGCTTAATAGTGCTAATTTTACTTTTTGAAGGCTTTACTATTTTTCCAGAACTTTTGAAAAGATTAAAAAATGTTTTTCACACAATTACTAACCGTGACAATGTAAAATTTTATTTCTTATAATTATTTATCATTTTTCAGCATTTAATTTACTAAAGATTCGAAAAATATCATTTATAAGATGTTAAATTATTATAAGATGCAAAAGTTTTACTCTAAATTTATTTGCCTTATTTTAGATGATTAAATCTAAACTTTTATACAAATCGGACGAATAGTTCTTGACGAATAAAAATTTGAAAAATGATACTTTTTTTGCATAACAACATGCTCAGTTTACATTCGGAGGTTCAATCTTTCGATCTCTATGTTGCAAATTTCAGGAAAAATTATGGTCGCATATTAAAATTTAGGCGAGGAAACTAAAAACGTTGTCAAAATCAGCGAATGTAGGAGATTGAGATAAGAAATCTCAAATATAAGTGATACATTGCTTTGGAGATGGAATTCCCACACGATCTGTAGGTCATTAGGAAATATAATTCCTTGCAGAAGCATAAAAAGATATATAAGAGATATAAAAGTCGAGCAAACTGAATTCTTAACTATAAGTGCGTGGTGCTTGGCTATTGACAATGCCAACCGTCATCTCTTTAAAGGTACCTTTAGATAGAATCAAGTTACCATTTCTTATATACTAGTGAATTGGAATTGAATGATTGTAGTGGTAACTACACTACAATACTCCCAAACCAGAATTTTATCCGGGATAGAATTCGATGAAAGGATATTTCTAGTTAATTCATTGCTGTTTTGGTAGTATCCCAAAGAGCTGTATTAAGGTAACCAGAATTTAGAGAGCTAGTCGTGAGAGATGTATTAAGATCACGGTTGTGTGTGTTGACTCTCTTATGTTGCTATTAGCAGGAGAGTGTATACAGACCCCCGTATTGAGTGATCAAGACTGAGTAGGAGGACAATGCCGCAGTGACAAATATCAAGTGATGACAAATATCACTGTGTTCCATCCATCAAACTAAGCATGTTCATGTCGAAGTGGGCGTTTTTGTTGAGGTGGGAGAGTTCAGATCAAGTTACCAACGCGGAAATAGGCAACCAGCAATATCAACCGTCATCCATTTAAAGGTACCTCCAGATAGACTGGCAGTCGTACTGGTTGGCTGGAGTGGCCTTTTACCCATTCAACATCAGGTGAGGATTGTTGAGGTGGAAAGCTTCTAGCCTTTGTAGCCTAGAAATAAAAGTGGAATCAAGTCCTAATCCTAGTGCTGTCGGTTGGTCAGGGTACCTGAGGCCGAAGTGGCCCTTTACCCCTTCATTATTAATTTAAGGATCATTGTGGTGGTTCCTTACGGTCCTAATAGCCCAAAAATAAAAGAAGAGAAATAATTATGAGCTCGAGTAATATCATTAAATAATGATGTATTTTTACATAAACATTTAAATAAATACTGGAGAAAAAGAATAATAGAAGTATACTTCCTGTAAGAAGTTTGTCAAACTTTATTATATATCTCTCAAATACAATACACTTTCTCATATCACATTCTCAACAATCACATACTCTTTACTAATTGGTCGGTGCAAGCCAGATACGGAATTCGTATCAACTGGGATTCGAACCCAGCTCGCCTCATTGGAAGGCGAACGCTCTATTCCCTGAGCAATCGTGGCTTCCCCGCCTTTCTTGGGATTAACTGTGCTCAGTTGCATACGTATAGGTAAACTGTTGCGTGAGTTCTGTGTCTTTAAAATGTTCAAATTTAATAAATCGTCTTCTTTTCTCGAGATACTGCGAGTGATGCGTTTTAGTCGGCAAAAAGCATGTCTGTTGCATACATTCACTGGCAGATTTGTGAAGTAGCAAAATTCCCTGTCAGCTATGACAAAGAACCTCTCCGCACGTCAGGTCCCAGCTTTATTGGACTCTTTTGGTAGGGAAGGATTTGACCATCCCTCCCTATAGCCCAGACATTGAGCTCAGTGATTTTCATCTTTTCCGACATTTCAAACATCATATTGGCGACAATCATTGAACGATGACGAAAGCGGGAGAACAGTCGTGACCTCTTGGTTAACGGAGCAGGCGGCAAGTTTATTCAAAGAGGGTATTATAAATCTAGTTGTAAGGTGTGATAAGTGTTTAAACAAACTTTTCAGCCATGCTGGGAAAAAAAGAGAAACCCATGTGGAATCTATAAATAAATTTGCTACTGGAAAATTTTCTTTCGTTTGGTGCTATTTTTAATCGACCCTCACCTTAAAAATAACCCTCGTATTTCACTACTCTTTAAAAAAAAGTTTTTTTCAAAAAGCAGCAAATCTATGTTACTAGATGCTTGTAATTATATCTCTAAAAACATAATATTGTTATTCGTCATAACAATAGTTTTAATATTCGTCATATTAATTCCTTAAATAAGCTCTTTATTTCCTTTTAGAAACAAACGAAGATGACCAATGGTAATAGATTTCATTTCATAGGTCATAGTTTTGGGTCGTTTGCAGTGAGCGAAGCTGCAAGATTTATATTAAAAAGGAAACCACAGTATAAAATTCGAAGAATGACGCGTAAGTATGAACATAGAATTACAAGTACAAACCCTTCAATAAGCATCCTATTGAGAAAAGATAAGATTTCTGACCCTCCATATCGACGGAGCAGAACTAAGAGAAAGCTATTCAATAAGAAACTTAATTCTATTGTTAAAGAGTGCGAAAGTTCTTAAATCTCTCCCCTGCATTCTTGATTTTCATGCCGAACGCAAAAGTTTGCCCATTGCCATTGATAATCTTAAATTGAATGTTCTAACGATTCTTGACACTAAAGCTCAAAGCTCTGTATCTGTTTGATTTACACAACTACAGATAGTTCAACTATCAAATTAGTTAATGAAGGCATTATTCCCATTGATGGTGATCAATTCCCCTGCATATCATAAATCTGACTTTAAATAATCCATTAATCGTAAAAAAGCTTTCAAGAACCTGGGAGGAATCTGTTGACTCCTCAGAGGGAAATAGCATTTCTTTTAACACCAGAATCAATATAAATAATAGTGTTATACCTGAGTTACAAATATTTAGTACAAGTCCTGCCTTTCTATTCATGTCTACAAACTTCATGGTGGAAGACGCTGTGACAATGACCGAAAGTTCTACTGGAATTACCCTCTTGTGTACAAGTTGATCAGTAACAAATGTTCCTAGTAAAATTCCATTAGGAACTTTTGTTATTGTCTGTCCGATTGCAAATTGTAATTGTTTATTCTATCTGTCTGACTCACTCCTAATAAATAGGTCATTACCAGATGGTCATTACTTTCTCAAACAATAAGATTTCAGGCCCATCCTCAGCGAAGAAGGAGTTCAATACATTTAAGGGCACCAGGCACTTAAAATAGACCAAAATTTCAACTTTCTTTTCTAATTTAGTTTGATAGATGGCACTTTTCTGAATCGATTGACATATAGTATGAGGTATTTTTGAATTTAATTTACGTAAAAAATTCAAAAAAGCAAATGTAAGCAAAAATGCCACTCCCCCTAAATTTGACATGTTATAGTTTTCATAGGATTTTAAGTCTGGTATTTTATCTTTTTTCTTAATAAAAATTTTTGCGATTTATGATTGATAGTTCCTTCTAACTGCAACTTATCTCATTAACTTTAACTTCGACTGCAAATTTTTGAAGCTTGCTTGTTTTGATTTTCCCTATTGTCTTGCTGCATTTAAAAAAAAACGTAATTGTTGATAGATAAGTTACATTTTGATATCTTACTTTATTTTATTTTTGTTTTCTTCTATATATTGCATTATATATATATTGTTATGGCTCGTTCGAAGAAGTTTGGTTGAAAGTATACCGGTAACCAATTTTCTAAGCCAAAACAGTGCCATGATACTATTAATCCTGAAACATCTACAAATACATCTAAGAGGAAATGTTCAGTTACACTTTAGTTAAACAATCGTGAGTGTGGAAAAAACATCCTAGTGTATCTAGATATACTATCTAATTTGTTAAATGCTTTTGTAATGTGCAAAAATTGCAAAAGTCTCTCTTCTCAGTTGATAAACAGCTTATTTTGCCAAAGGACCTCCCCCATTACCTCAAAAGGCAATGGATTTTCCTATTTTGCTAAACAATGAGAGTTTTAGATATTCTCATAAAACATTAATGAATATTAAGTTTGTAGAGTTATAGTGCTAAAATCTTCTCCTATTGCCAATCAAATGTTGAATTTTTTTTGATCTCCATACCAAAGTTTTTAAACAACACCCTTATAAAAAATGTTTCTTATAAATTTATGACAGAATAAGAAAATAATATAGCTTTCTGAAAATCTATTTTTTGAAAGGTTTTAATTGTTGTTTTTCGGGGGGGGGGGTCACTGCACGCCAGCAGTCAGGGTACAGTGACGCAATGTTAGACCCATTATTTCTGCAATTTTTCAAGAATTAGGATATTGTTAAAAAAAACTAACTGTACCGGTACTAACAAAGGTGTATTTAATAACTAAAAATAATAATAAGTGCTAAAATTAAAATAATGCAATAATACAAGATTGAAAGTGTGTATTAATTGTATTTTTATTGTATTATTATGGCTAGGTAAAAAATACTGAATTTTGTTTCATTGTGCCCCATTTTCATCTATTAATTTTTTTATAAATTACGAAATAATGATAAAGAAAAAATCCATTAACTAATTCATGAACAACATTACAGTTAAATTTCTGAACTTTCTATCTCAATTTTATACACTTTTGATTCCAAAGAGTTGTCAAAATTGAAAAAATAGTGTTTTCTGAAGAAATTAATTTAATTTTTAGTGTCTATGGGCATTCTCTCCATACCTTATGCATAAATATATAAAGATTTAATAAAATAAAATAAAGTTCTGAGATTAAAATTGACAATGACACGTTATAAAGCCTTAAATTTTGACTGCTTTTCTCAGTGGGGACTAAAATATGAAAGATGCTATAGTTAGAACTGTCTACATACTTGTAATAATTTAAATTAGAATACAAATTAAATTTTTCAAAATAAAGAAATTTTATTCCTTTGCTGTTAAAATATTATTCAATTTTTAAAGAAGATTTAATCCAATAAGCTAACAAGTCTAACATCCAATTTTGGTTCCTGGTATTTTTTATTTTTTCATTTTTTTTTGCTACAGACTACCAACAACTTTCTATTTTTCGGTATTTTCTAAGGCTGACCCCCATCATTCTAAATAGGTATTTAGTCTGTTCTTACATTAAGTTTTTTATATGTTTAAGAATAATTTTAAAGATGATCTTAAATTGTAAAATTTGGTTTAGTCTTGGTTAATCTGTAATATGTAAGAGAATGTTTGTTAAGTATTCCACGGTTGATGAATTCTTGGTGATAGATGGCGAGATTGAAAAAAACAAGAAACCCTCTGCCTTAAATTCTTTTGGTTTCCTATAGCAGGCTTGCGGGTGTTGATAAATGGAGTAAGAAACAACAACAACAGTGGTTAAAGGAAAATGCAATGAATTTTTTTTCCGTTAAGGGACTTTATCTTTTGAAGTAGAAAAAATTCTTTAGTTTCACCGTCAATAGCACGATCTTCTCATGGATGCTAAGCAACGGATTTTTCTGCGGACAGAAAATATTTCAACCAGTTTTATCAACCAGGAAAGGAATTCTCCCGTACACCCTATTTACACGAAGCCGGGCATCAATTTCGCGACTCCACGCGACGAACAGAAACGTGATTTTTTACCTCCTATTCTTCTATCCTGCCTTCGGACAAGCATTGAAGATCAAAAACAACTGCGAGTCAGGCTGGAATTCAGGCTCGTCATGATTGACTCTTTGCGTGGGGTTCTTAATATAAGGAATGGGGTTCTAATATAAGGAGTTATAATAAAATGGCGTTCTTAATATAAGGAATGGTGAAAAATTGTCAACTTCTTTTTTCAAGCTTATTATGATGCCGGAAAACTTCGTCCATACGCATTTTTTCCCTAAATAGAGTGTTACCCAAACCAAAATTTTTGATTTTTTTCCATTGATGAACCATCATAATCGTGATAGTAACCATCAATAATTCCTCCATCAACCATTATATTTTTGATAATTACCAACATGGGGACCCATTAACCCAAAGTAGGAAGTCGAACTGATTTATGATGGTCCAACATAAGAATATCAACTTATTTTGATGGTTTGTTCATGTTCAACCATAAGAAATTTCCATCATAGAATCTTAGAAATCAAATGTTGGATCCATCATAAACACCCATCATCCCAATGTAGGAATTCGGACTGATTTATGATGGTCCAATCTAAAAGAAAACTAAATTGTTTTGATGGTATATTCCTCAAAACCAACAAGAATTCCCATTAAACTATAATAGAAATGCATTGTTGTAACCAGCATAAACTTTCATGGTTCATCATGGATTGTTGGTCCATGATTGTCCAGATGCGGATGCAACAATCATCTTTAATACTAAGATTGTTGATCATAGTATTAAAGTAGTTTTTCCATCAAGGAATGATGGATATTTGTTGACATATCAAAAACCATGAACACATAATGGAAAATGTTGGATGATGGTGACCATCAAATGATGTTGGACCATCGTGAATCGCACTGAAGCCAACATAAAGCATTGAATTGCTTCGAGATTGGGTAGCATAGAATTGATTCTTTACAAATTACTCTGAATTTCCCTTATAATTTGTAGATATTGTGTTGTGTTATGTAAGAACTATTGTTAAGTATGTTTAAAGTGTATGTTTAAAGTGTATGATTAAACTATTTATTTGTTAAGGGTTTTGCTACATTGTTAGCTACTTTGCCAATAATAAGAAAATTTCTTTTCAAAATATTTGCGGCTTATAATTATCTCCGAATAAAATTTTCAAAGATATAGAGCCTTCTTCATATGTAAATAAAATTCCTTAAGATAAATGTAATTCTTTTTATGTAATGATAGTCTTGGATCCTGCTGTTGCGCCTTTTAGACATGGTGATCCTGGAAGATTTTTAGACGCTGAAAATGCTCAATTTACAGACGTCATTCATAGCAATGCAGGAGATTGCTTCCGTAAGTAGCATTTTTTTTTAAAATTAAGTTTTCTTTTTTTATCCTCAAGACATTGTATTTCAAATTGTATTGATATACCTCCAGCTTTTCAGAAAAAACAGAAATGTGGAAAACTTCTTAAATTGATTGTTTTTCGATAAACCTTCTTTAACATACGTTTTTATCAGAATGAAAGCTGGGCTTGGATATCAGTTATTCGAAAATAAACATTGTGTAAATTTAGCATTATTTAACATGTATTTCAAGATGATTTAAAAGTCAGACATAGATATTTAACAGTTGAAAATAAGTCATACTAATTGAACAATCGCTTATCCTTTATTTTCATTTGTTCAAACAACAGAGTTGCTTATAATATATTTTTAATTTCATTTATCGAAAATAATTTGAAAAACTCAAATAGTGTTTTAAAATAGTGTTTAACTTTTTCACAAACTCGATGTAATTTAATATTTATTTATTTAAAAAAAATATCAGCACATATATTACGTTAATATAATTTTCATTGTCAAAAAAATGGTTTGTTCTAAAAAGTTTATTATTCACTAAGGTTCTATTATACTTCATGCTTACCACGTTTAATAATTTAATGAAAACGTTATAAGCACTGGCCAAATGAAAGATGCCACGAAGTGCAGAATTAATTGATATCGAGAAAAATGTAACCGTCGTCTATCACAAAAATGGCCGATTCTTAGCCAACATATTTAGCGAGTTCAATTACTCGAAATTACCATTGGCTTATGTGATTTAGAAGGTGAGTGGTGGTGGTTGAATGTACTTCGACCCTTAGGAAAATTTGCCACAGGTTTTCCATTAAAAATTTCCATAGGATAGTCCTATGGAGTTTTGCCTATGGTAAAATATTGCCATTAACGCACGGCGAAATTTTGCCATATGCCTATGCCGTCACGCGCATGCCTTACCGTCGATCTGTCAGTAGTGGAAATTCTAGAAGTTGAAATGCTGTTTTTTTCGTTGAAATAATAGAAAATAATTTTAAATAACTATAAATTTTTATGAGGTGGACAAATTTTATTAAAAAGTCCCGTTGTTTTCGATGGATTAGTTTAATTAACGCAAAATTCATATGGATCGTCGGAGTTCCAGTAAAACACGCCTGCTCCCTTCACCAACTTCACCCACCACTCTCCCATATGAAGCATGCGTATAGTGGGTTTCTATTAGTTTGCCATATGCCTATGGCACTTACCCTTAATCGTACTATAAGACAATGTTGTCCCGGCATATAACGCCATACAAATTCTATGGTTACCATAGGCTTCTGGTGTTTTGCCATAGGAATACCATGCAAATGTCTATGGTAATCATAGGTGTAAGGTGTCTTGCCACATAAATACCATACGTATTTCTATGGCTACCTTAGTCTTAAGGTATCTTGCCATATAAGTTTCTATTGTTGCCATAGGTTACTTTTGGCGTGTCTATGGAAAATTTTCCTAAGGGGAATCGGCCACTAGGAAATGGTAGCAGACGGATACTTAAAATGCCACTATTTTGTGCTTGTAAACGAATATGTAACATTTTCGATTTCTCTTCGATCCTCTTGTTTTAAAAAATAATTTAAATATTTCGATTTGTGAATTATGAGCACATTTATGAAAAACAGATTTAATTGCTGTTATTAAATTTATTAAATTTTCTAACAGAATCTATAAATGAAATTATAAATATAACTATAAATGAATCGAGTCTATATATCGAGTCTAAAAAGTGAACACAAAGATGGCGACACTACATTATCAATAAATTATAATTTGTGGAGTGTTTACTTTTCAAATCTACAGCCCGAACTAGTGGTTTTCTTCTATATTGATAGGGGGTCCTTTTTCAGAAAAGAATGAAAAAAAATTTGACAAAAGTTTTGTAAAAATGTTTCAGAGGAATGATAGTGTAGAATAAACAAAGATTTATATGAGAATGGCGTAACAGGAACTGGAAATTAGCTTGCCATTGTGAAATTCAAAAAAAAAAAATGAACGAACTGCCCTGAATATTTTTTGATCTAATAATTGGGCATTCACATTGTAGGAGTCAATCTTAATGTCTATATTATTTAGTGTCAATCCGAATTTTCCTGAATGACAAAGTTCCTGAATGGCAAAGTTCCGAAATGGCAAAGTTTATATTTTGCCATTCTTTAAAGTGATGTAAAAAATGCATATTTTGCATTTCCAAGGATTTTCTGCTATTATTAAATAAAATTATAAAAAAATGATCAAAATTTGCTAAAAGTTATTTTTTACATGGAATCGTCTTTGGATAGATGGCGTTTAAAATAGTGTGCAAAAATTTTTTAATTCGCTTAAAAACAGAAATACGCAAAGAGAATATGAAAGGAAAAAAAGTGAATATAGGGAAATACGCAAAAAGTAAAATTAATTTTAAGGGATCCAAACCTTGGTCCGCTGTCCTGACCAAACTATCGGGACCATATTTCTTTGATTACGCCACCCCCTATATGTTGGAGTCAGAAATACGAATTGATCAAAAAAAAGCTTGTTTATTCAGAGATAATTTGTATTGGAGTCTGATTTCGTAACAATTAATTAGCTTATTATATCCCTTCGAACATTTATGTTTGAGTCATAAAAAGTGAAGATCAAATCATTGGATCAAAAGTAATTCAGGGTGGTCTGTTTTTTTTTAACGCGTGTTCAAAATGTGACGAGTATTGATGCACTGCTATGCGAATAAGAAGCATAATTTTCAACTTCAATTTCTAACAAACTACTTTCATAAAATTCAATTTCACAGGAGCTGTTCAACCGATTTCGTTAAAATGTTTGCTGCATTAAATTATATTATTTAAAATGATGTAAAAAGTTGTTTCAATTTTTTTTATTATTATTTAATAAAATAATAAAAAGTAATAACTAAACATTAAAAATTATTTATTGTCTAGAACTATTTCTGCATAAACAATTTTGTAATTAATTGGGTACAAAAGTTTTTCGATTCATTTAAAAAATTCTCGAGTTATGGTGAACTATGCGATAAGTCTAATTAACATTTCGAAGTTAAAACTTTCTCCTGACCAAACTATTAGGACCTTATTTTCCAGATTGCAGCTATCCTTTATATTTTTAAATTCCGAAAATCTAATCCATGAAATAAAAGGCATGTTTATTTAAAAAATGTACGTTTTTACATATTGGCAAAATGGATGTTGTTTTGGGTTTGATGGCGTGCGCATATTTGGACGTCATCACACTTTTCAACTGCGTTCAAGAGTAAAAGTAAACAGTGCGCATGCGTCGTCATTGCCTGTGTTGCTATGGCGACCGCTGCTGTTTAATAATTTTGTTAGAATTCCTTTTTTCACTTTTAATTTTGTTATGCATTAAGTTGGTGAATTTATTTTTGAGATATGGGACCAGAGTACTCCCATAAATACATCTTGAGTTGTGAATAAAAGAGAATTTCATCATTTGAATGTTATTTTTGTTTTTATTGTTCTAATTAAGAATCAGAAACTCTAACCTAAAGTTCAAACTGGATCGTTTTCAATACTAATTCAGGTGAATATCACAAATAAAGAGAGTCCCAAACTGATTGACACAGTCCCAAAGGTTAGAGTTGAAGCAAGAAAACAAAAAGGATGCTAAGGCCTAAACTTACTGAGGCTTAAAAACGCAAGCCCGTTCTTCACAAAACTACGTGAATCATGAAAATGAATTTGATCTATAGGTAAAAAGAGAAGAATATATAGACAGCAACCATTTTGCCAATGGGTAACCTGTGATCGTGTTTCGGTGATCACAATTTTTTTTTTAATTTTAGCTTAATATGGGAGAAAAATTTGCAATTATTTAATAAAAAGTAACTAAAATAAAATATTTCTTTGTTATGTTTGATTTCGTTACTTAAACTGTCTTCTGCACTTTGAGGTAGAATAAATGAAGTATGTAGACTATAAACATTGTAATACATAAAACATAAACATATAGACTATAAACATAAGACCTGTAGACTATAAACATTGAGTTCTAGTACGTGAATGTCTAATCACTAGGTCAAAAACTATTCAGGCCATTCGGTTAATTTTTTTTCACACTGAACATAAACTCGCAGAAGAACAATTAAAAGAATACGGAGGTCTTTTAATCAATATAATTTAAAAAGTAATATTATAAAACTAGGAGGCTTCGCCCCCTGCTCGCTGGCGCTCACCAACCCCCGGAACTGCTTTCACAGTTCGTTTCGGATTGCTTCGCAATCCAATGCTCGCTTTGCTCGCTCATTGGATACGTTCTTAACGTCTAGTTTTTGTATACTTTTTTGACTACTGAAGTTCCGAAAACTTTTCCCTGTAGAAAATTCTAAACCTGTACATTTCAATATTAATTTGAAATTGCAAGCAGTTCACATATTTTTCTTAATCACACTATTCTAAATTTCAGTTGTTGAGAAAAGTAACTGTTGTAAGTTTTGTTTTAAAGTCTTTCCCACCAGAGGGCTAAAGCCATGTGTTGTAAAACAATATGAAATAGTAGCCTGCCACTGAACGCCGGATGTAAAGTATCGGCTTTGATGAAGATAATTTTGTATTTTTAATTCTCTGAAGGGCGCCACCTTAATAATATGGAATTTGTGAAATAAATGTATATATTTCTGATTGTTGATGAAGCCCATCATTTTGTGTTTTCATCAATGTTCAGAAGCACAGCAACTATAAGTTTTTTATTTTATCACAAAAAATAAAATGTATAAAAAACAAAGAAAAGAGTAAGAAAATGAGTATAGTCATAGAAAAAGTTAAAATCACAATATAGTATTTGTCAGTTAAAATAAAACTTTTTGTTTAAGTCATTGCTAACAATTCAAATTTCTCCGAGGCAATTCTAAAGTATAAATTAAGGTAGTATTGTTAAGTTGAAACACAATATTTTTAGTTTTGAATGTCTTCAATTCAATTTTTCACAAAAACGATTGTTTTCATTGTTAAGTTAAATGTCAACAATTCAAATTTTTCTGAGGCAACACTTAACCTCTAAATATTATTTTTTTATGTACACATTTCTAAATGTCAGTATTCATCTACAAAACAACATAAAGTCCTCAAATTTAGCATGAAGTTGCAAAATGTAATGAAAGAGGGTCATAGCAATAATGAAAGTAGAAGTAAAGTTACTACTGTAAAATTAAAACAACATTTTTAATCAATGAGCCAAGTTCTTCAAGAAGCGGTTGTAGAAGTAGGTTTTTTATTTAAAACTTTTCATAGAATTTCGTTTAGAACACAATTGTTAATTTGGGCATTTGGCGATACAACACTTTTAGAATTGAAGGATTTGTTACGTCAAGCGCTCAGGTATCATAATTTTGATCTAGTTGCGCTTCTATGTCATTTTGATTTATGTTGCTAAGTTAACTTTCAAAAAATTCAATGGCTGGCAACGGCATTTTTATTTTTCAAGTTGTTTATTTTTCTTTTCTTTTAGAATTCGTTATTTTTTTAGCGAAGTGTTTTTTAACCTAACAGAATTCTTTTCCGACTGTTTTCTCTATGAATGAAGAAAATAAAGTAAATATTCAACTGTTGTGAAAAGAATCTTATTTAGTTGTACGAAATACTTCAGCCAAAATTTGGGAGCCACGTAAGAGAATTATATATATTAGATCAGAAACACATCATTAAAAGGCAGAATGCTTTGGTGTTTTCAAAACAAAGCAAACGTTGCCACCGGCGGAAAAGAAATACAGCCAAAATTTGGGAGACACGTAAGAGAATTATATATAAATAGATGTGAAATTTTTGCACTCATATTGCATCCACTGAATATGATTATTTTAACAAGTTTCTACACTGCCGCCACGCAGTCAGTGAGAAATTTTGCTTTTATTATGATTTTATTATTATTTGCAGACGGCTTAATAATTTTTTTTCTATTATAGCAATTAGCATTGGAATACAGAATGCTGTTGGCCATGCTGATTTTTACCCAAATGGGGGTAGCTTTCAAATATCTTGCTACACTTACGCAATTTCAACTTTACTGAAAGGGGATTATATATTCGGTACGTAATAAAAATAACATGTGTCTTTATATCTAGCATGTAAAAACATTTCATATCGGTTACGATTCTTGTATGATCATGTGATTGCTAAAACATATCTAGACATCTTAATTGTAGTTATTATTCAAATATTCTAAGTAAGAAAATGGTGCTTTCTTACATTTTGTAATGCATCATTTTTAATATTCATGTCTTATGTTTCACTAAAACCACAATTTTTTTTATCTAAGTTGGTAACACTTCAGCCATTCGCAAATGCGCCAAATGTATTAAGATTTTTTTTAAAAATACATGAATCTAGCACATGCAAAAAAATACAAAATTTTAAGCAGAATCTTGTTGTTGTTATTTGTTGCCACTTGCAATGGTTGTTGCCCCTTGCCAATGCTAGCAAGCCTGCTTGGTGAAACTAAGCGAATTTAAGGTAGTATGTACCTTTTTGCTTTTCAGTGGCGCCATCTATGACCAAGAATACGACTTTAGCCCAGCCCAGGTCACTGCCCATTTATAGGGCAGATCCTTTTATACACCCATCCACAGATTGCAATTTTGACTAGAACCAGAGAACGATCAATCTCCATTTAATACCCCCCGTAGGTATGATTTGTTATGAAAACATGAACGACTTTGTGACCCGACTGATTTAATGTGCACCAGCGGGTATAAATCCCACTCGGGGCATGGATATTTCTCTCTGTGTGTTGGCCTCAGTTGTGTGATGTTTGAATGTGGCGTATCCTATGAAGAGATCTGTGGCAGTAAGGCGTGGGTAATTTGCTCAGTAGACCCACCGCGTACATGCTCGTAAAATCTGTGGAATCAAAAGTCTTGCGATTGGTCGCTGAGGGATCTGGAGAAAATTTCCTTTCCCTTCTGACCTATGAATAAATTGAGGAAGTGGCCTCACGAATGAAGAGTGCTACCATTTATCCATGAGATTCTGAGCTAATAAGACATACTTTCACCCTTGCGGTGCTCTCTTGCCAAATAAAAAGTGTTCATTCTTGGCTTAACTCGAAAAAGGTCAATGACTTCCGAATATAAGGCATCGGGAGATACTGCCGGAACAGAGTAAATTTCCGCCACCAGTTTATTTGTGAAAAACGAATACTGTTTGTCTACGATAGGTACTCTGAAAGACATTCGTCTGGAGGGGTGTCGGTGACTATGGTAACGAGGTATGATTATTTCAAGTAGGGGTGCGGGGTCCCTCTTTAGGACTGGTTTCGGTGGGAGAAAAGGAGACTTCTTTCTTCGGTCTATTGTATTAGCCCTAGAGTGAAGAGAAATGAGCATTCGCGCCTGAAACATCGTTTACAGGGTTCGATTCCTTTTTTAATCTTTTCTCTTTTTCAAAAGCTTCTGTTTTAGAAACCGTGTTTCTACCGTTTTTTTACAAAAGAAACATTAGTAAAGAACATTTTCAAAATTTCAGGAATTCTTTCATTAATTATTAAATTTAATAGCTTGAATAAATTGTTCCTTTTTATGTTTCAGCTCTCATCGATACTATTTATCCAAATACAATGACAAATTGAAATTGTTATTTCTATGAATAACGATTGATAAACAGGATATGTATGGAAATTGTATAAAATTGTTTAAAGCAGTTCAATGTTTTATTCATAAATAACTCTTCTATAAATTTATCATACATAGTAAATTGGTTATTAAGAAATAAATAAATTTGCTAATAAAAACTGTTTTTAATAAATAGTGAAAAAAACTATACAGGTTACAATAAAATATGAATAAGAAAACGTAATTTAAGCAAAAAAAAATATATATATATAAAAAATAAATAAATAAATATTTAAAAATTAATAATAAAAACAAAGATATTTAATATTTCTCCGGCACAGATAACGTGAACTATTTTTATTTTCAACAAAAGTTTTATCTCCTTTTAAAATCAGAGTTATTAAGTTTAAGCTCTTCACTTTTTCCAGAAAATTCAAGTTATAAAAGCAATTAACTGCTTTAAAAAATGTGCAAGTATAGAAATTAAACCATCTAACAATCAGTGAACATTCATAATAAATATCGTAAAATTAAAAAGTAACATTAAGAAAACCTTAATGTCAGAATTTGTTCACTTTTTTTCCTTTGTATTAACAACCGATTGAATAGAGAGAATTATTTTAAGTAAGAAAGAAATATTCATGCGAATCTTAAAAAAAGCTCTTGAATCAGATTAAATAAGTCGCCTACAGGTGGCTGAGTCAGCCAATCTGGTATACTCCCCATACAAGCTATCATCGAAGCTACCCTCCCTAAAATGCCCTCTTCTTGTTTCCATAGCACCAGACTGCCGTAGACTTTGAGGCAGTCAGAATACCTATCGTAGACAAACAGTAAGCTTAATTAAAAGTATATTTAGTATTTTTTTTTCATACCAGTTTTCAACTCTTCGATGATTGAGTTCGATAGAGAAAAGTAAGGACTCTTAAGGAACAATTTGCAAATAGTAAGTAAACCTGGTTCGTATTTTTTCCTAGACGTAGTTAAAATGTGCTAAAAACTAACTCAAACAATTAATCTTCCAAATTTGTTTTTGTATTGATTCAATTAACACAAAGCTATTTTATTTCAACAGCTTTAGGCTTACTCTCTTATCTTCCTCTGTGCACTCATTTACAAGGAATTCAGTATTTTAAAGTATCCATCAATCATCCTCAGGGTTTGTTCATCGGAGTTGAGTGTAAAAGTTACTCGGATTTCTTGCATGGTGATTGCTACAGATGTTGCAAGAAAGATTGGTCAAAATGCGCTGTTATGGGAATGGATGCAGAAAAATATTTCCCTTATCTGTATCAACCTAAGATGAAAAACAGGACTTATTACATGAACTTGGATTTTGAATGTCCTTATTATGGTAAGACAATTGCTTTAAAAAATTTTAAAAATAATAATAATACATTTTACCCAAGCGTCACTTGGTAACTAGCTCTTAAGAATAGCTTATTTGTCAGGAATTATTTCGTTATCACATAAATGAAATGAAAATGTATAGCGTTTTACTTCATCTCATTTGTATCAACCTAAAAACACAGACTTATTACTCAAAACTGGGTTTAATGCGTCTTTACAAATGTAAGGAGTTTGTTTTGAAAATTTAAAATTGAAAGGAATAATAATAAGGTGCCCAGATCCATTGGGTCCATTCGCCAGAGGACGTGTGAGCTGACATCGTGGCAGCTACCCACTGCAGCATGGGAAGACCAAGTAATTGTGGACTCTCAGGCATGGCATATGTACCAGTATCAGAGGAGACCAGTCGAAGCACGAATATCCTAACTCAAACCCACGGGGTGGTGGTGCCAATCCAACTGCAGTTGAAAACTAGGTTGAGTCGGCAGCAGAGGGACCCCGCTATCCATCGAAGGATCCTCCGCCTAGAAGACTTACAAACCTAGAAAACACTTCATGAACATCTTTAAAAAAGTGAAAATATGGGTACAAACATTTAAAGAGGTGGAAAGCAGAGTAGGCCAAAAAAGTAATCGATTACATTTTTTGATTACAGTAATCAATTACTTGTAATCATGATTACAATTTTCAAAAATTTTGATTACAGCTGTAATCATGATTACAATATTGATTACAGTAATCAATTACTTGTAATCGTGATTACAAAGTTTGATTACAGCTGTAATCATGATTACATAGTCGATTACAGTAATCAATTACTTGTAATCATGATTACAACTTTCAAAAAATTTTGATTACAGCTGTAATCATGATTACAATTTTGATTACAGTAATCAATTACTTGTAATCATGATTCCAAGTAATTGCGATTACAAGTAATCACAACAAAAACGATTACAAGTAATTATGATTACAAGTAATCAAAATATATGATTACATGTAATCTAAATACACGATTACAAGACTGTTGTATTCTTATAAATGATTATATTTTACAGTAGATAGTAGAATGTATTTTATAATGATACATTTTGCACGTATTAACATGTACGTACGTCATTTTGTACGTATTTGTATACGTACAAATGAGTGTAACTAAAATGTATGTACATATGATTTTATCTAGTGCATATGTTCAGACATTTTAGTTTCACACACATGTACATGCACTTATATTGTAGGTATAAAATATATGTACGTATGTATATAAATAATAATTACGTATGTATGTGCAAACAATGCAGACATGTACATTTATACACAATGAATATATGCATTTTATGCAATTATTTGTGTATGTAAAATGTATATCTATGTTCATGCACGCATGTATATACAAGTACTTGTGTTTGTACGAACATACATGCATTGTCTGTACAATGTATGTCCCATGCATGCATGTGCAATTTATTTATGAACAGTATAATATATGTATGTATGTACAATATAGGTATATCTGTAGAATGTACAATATATGCATGTATACATGTACATGATATGCATGTCCAGTGTATTTATGTACATATACATAATATGTTCATGCTCAATGTATGTATCCAAATATGCATAATACATTTGTGTACGATTGTACGTACATTTGGCGTATTTATATTTTACATATATTCATACATACATTCGTCATGCATAACGTACGTACATACACACATTTGAGATGCATATATTGTACAGATGTATATACATATAGCGTGCAGATGTATATTCATATAATGTACATATGATGAAATGAACATATAATGTTCATATAATGTACATATGTGTGTACATATACAGTACATATGTGCATAAATATATTGGGCATAATTCTTTCGTACAAATTTTACATGTGTACTTGCATACTATCCCTATCTATGCATATGGTGCAATGTATATATGTCCAATGAATGTATCCACACATGTACAATACACGTATGTTCCATGTATGCATATCCATATGTACTATATATGCACGTACAATACATGAATGTATGTACATACATTGTACATGCGTACATACATTACACATATACATATGTACATTACATTTATGTCTAAATATGTGTACAATGCAATAAATAAAATGCATGTAAGTTAACTTTTAATGACTCAAGCAAGTTAAATGACAAAATCAAACGATATTTAAATTTAGTTTTCAGCTTTAATTGTTCGATATCATTTTGAAATTCTCTGAATAAAAAATTATTTTCAGGTATTTTCATGAAATGTTTGACAATACAGATTTATTTTTTTATAACATAATGCATGATTCATAGAAATTTTTTAAATGGTAAGAAAAACGGTAAATTTTATGTGTGGAATTAATATTCAGAAATTCAAAATAAAATTATCGTTTGCTTTCTAAAAAATACGAGGTCGAGTTTCATATGCCTTAGAATAAGTTTTAAAACAAATTTTAATAACTTTACTCATATAAATTTTTTTAATGTATGCACAATGTATGAGTATATTGTAATTACATATATTTAAATGTACGCATGTATTTGTACATTACTTGTAATTATGTACTTGTATACGTTGTATGTACATGCGTACATTGTGCATATAACTATTTTTTTGTACATCAATGCATTACATGTGCATAAGTATTAACAAAGTATGTAGTTATACAAGTACATACGTAAGTTGTGCATAAGTACATACTCTGCGTGCACAAAATCGATGTACATATAAATATGCATGCATACATGTACGCATTTTATTTACGCAACTATGTGCATATATTGCACCTTTAAATAACATTCTTACATATTGTACGTAAATACGTACAATTTTATATACATACGTACATTGTATATACGTGCTATTTATCGTAAATTTATACAATATATGTACTTAAGTACATAAAAGCATGCAAACGCATAAACATTATTTTCATATGCGCTCATACATACATTGTCTATGTATACAAAGATACAAAACATTGCCTTTTTGTACAAACTAACATACATGCGTACATGTATCATAAATGCATAATTATATGTACTAAGCATATGCGCATTGCATTAAGTATATTACAATAAAATTATGAATATTGTACGTACAAACAACGTTTGTGCATACATTGAATGTATAGGAATCGCAAATTGTACGTTCATGCGTGTGTACATTCTATGTACATAAAAATATGTAAACACATGAATACTTACATAAAAATTTGACTATAGTATACAATCGTAATAACTTGTAATCGTATAGTTTGATTACAAGTAATCACAATTACATGTAATCAAATTACATGTAATCATGATTACATGTAATCATATATTTTGATTACTTGTAATCATAATTACTCGTAATCGTTTTTGTTGTGATTGTTGTGATCGTTTTGTTGTGTAATCGCAATTACTTGGAATCATGATTACAAGTAATTGATTACTGTAATCAAAATTGTAATCATAATTACAGCTGTAATCAAAATTTTTTGAAAGTTGTAATCACGATTATAAGTAATTGATTACTTGTAATCGTGATTACAAGTAATTGATTACTGTAATCAAAATTGTAATCATGATTACAGCTGTAATCAAAATTTTTTGAAAGTTGTAATCACGATTACAAGTAATTGATTACTTGTAATCGTGATTACAAGTAATTGATTACATAGCTGTAATTATCTGTAATCAATTACAGTTGTAATCGATTACTGTAATCAACGGCCAACTCTGGTGGAAAGCACGTATGACATAGTAACAGAATAATCTGGTATTTGCCGGTTTTATTTAATATTTGGAATGAGTGAAGAATTGTAATACTTTTCCCTCACCTAAACAAAATACAGATTATAAGAACACGGGGGGGGGGGATTGAGCGATTTTTGTTTAACATTATACGAACTATCTAATGGCTCAAACCTACGTAATGAGCAACAGCTCTTGTATTTGACTCGGGTCTATCAGCCGCAACGTTTAAGATGCTTTCTTCCAGGCTTGAACAGCGTACAACTCTTCGTCAACCAGCTTCATGTCTGGTGACGTGGAACGAACCAGTGTCACAAAGTTAATGAGGTAACTGCTGAAAGATTCTGTGATTCGTCGATCAGAAAACTGTGCGTGATATTTCGTAGCGCAGCTCTGCCGTTGCCATTTTCACAGCTGCACATATAATGCATATCTGCGTTTTCGACATACATTATGTCTCCCATTGTACACGTTAGCACAATTGTGAATGGCACTTTCCCTTACTGAGAAGCATCATGCTGAACAGCAGTTAGACATCTACTGCCCTCTACCGGCAACACAACCAACCGATAACTCTCCGTTTCTCTTTTCTTTTTTCCCCTGTTTGCACCTCACAGCGTAATTTGCGCCCATACATCCCTATACAATAAATGATTGTTACAATGTCCTATATATATATCCTTAAAATTTGTACAATGAATTCGGGACCACAATATATATATATATATATATATATATATATATATATATATATATATATATATATATATATATATATATATATAATTACTTATTTTAATTTTCTTTTATTATTTATTTTAGAGGATTATAAATTCAGCACTAACCATGACTGCTAATAAAAAGGTTTTTGTGAAGAAATGAATCATGGGCTGGATTGCTAATTGTAAATATCAATTAAGAGAATTGTTAGATATGAATAGTTTGTGTGAAATTTTGAAATGTGATGAAATTTATGGTATACAATATTGCAGTGTTATGCAATTTATGATTTAAAATGTAATAATGTAATATCTTTTTCTCTATATTAAAAGAATTGTAAGAGTTGATTTTTTCCTCCGATGTCTTAGGTGCTCAACCTAACTTTACATTTTGTAGTATTTATAATTTTACAAAAAGTCATTACCACCGTTCTACAGTAAAATTTACATTACTTTTGATGATCACATTAATTTTTGACAGCCAGGTAACAAGGTAAATTTTCCTTATCTCTGGTAGTTTCTACTCCATTTTTTTCTCTGTGTTGGAATGCTAGGTTTTTATGTTTATTCACATACAATTTTGGTAGTTTTTTATTCATGTAAATATCTAAATAAAATGTGACACGAAAAACAAACTCGGAAGAAAGGCTGTGGTCACTGTATATACTTAACTGAATAAAAAATTCTTTAAATAACATAGGGATTATTTCATTTTTATATAAATTAAATAAATGGACGAGCCCCAATAACGAAAGCCAATAATTTCAGTCCTATTTTCCCTAAAAAAAATTCTGATTTTAAGAAATTGGGCCACCTTGTTTGCAAAATATATAATACTATCCGTCTGCGGTGATCACAGCTGGTCGACCAAAGAGAGCTCACCATTTCGTGGCTCCATGATTATTCCTGCTGTCCTCTGCAATACTGATCTGAATCATCGTCATTCAAATATTAAGTGAAAATTAGGCCTTGAATTCCCCTGAGGTGGCCATCGTCTTCCTAAACGAGCTTACCGCTTTGAGGTTCCACATAGTCATCAACCTGCACAAATTCGAGGTTTAAATAAGACACAAAAACAAGAGTCGACTATGCCAAACAAAAGGAGATAATTAATTGAAATAAGGTATTTAACATGTCTGTCAATTAGGCTAATTACCACAATAGTCACAAAATATTAAAATGAAGTTTTTTTAAGTTTTTCGTTATCTTTGATAAAAACCACGTGATTCAAAATTGAGATTTCCATCTCGGTAAAAACATGTCACTTAGAGTAACTGTCTATTTGGCTAATTAACCCTTACTATCCCAATAATTACAAATTGGTGAAATTAATTTATTTTTAGATTTTCTTTTTATCTGGTAAAAGCACATGTTCAAATTTGAGACTACTATCGATGTAAAAATGTTTCATAGTTACTGGTAATTTGGCTAACTGCACCGTTAAACTACAATTATTGCAAATATCAAAATGAAATTTTTTTAATCTGTTTATTTATGTCATAAAGAACACATTGCCGAAATTTAAAATAGCCATTTTGGTAAAATTGGGGCTTTTTATCATTTCTATCATTTTTAGGTTATTTACCTCCAATTACTTTGATAAGTACAAATAATCGAAATAAATTTTTTTCAGTTTTTCTTTATATAAGAAAGAAATATATAAGAAATACATGGCCCAAATTTGAGACTGTGAAAAGATTCCTCAACTTCTCAAATTGTTCGAAATTGAGGAATTGGCCTCTTGTCAAGAAGTTCTCGGGTTCGTATACTTCTTTGGGTATGGGTGTAATTTCTCTATCTAATCTTATGTTGTTGGGGTGACGTATATGGTACCCACGGAAACGAGATAAACAGTACCGTTCGTTAAGTAACAGGAAGCTATATGTTGTCAAAATTGATGGGCATTGGGAAAAGCGTTATTCAGCGTTACTGTCAATTAAGCTAATTACCACATTAGTTGCAAAATTTTGAGAAAAATCATAAATAGCCTATGGTTCAAATTTTAGTTTTCTAACTTAAGGAGAATTATTAATGAGTGAGTGAAGGCTTTGCATTTTATATGCACAACAAACTATTTGAAAGACTTAAGCGTTTTCAGCATTACTTTTCATCGTTAGTATTAAATATTTCCTCCAACAATTTTAACAATATAAAACTGTAACTATGTAAGACTATAACTATATAAACCAATTATAAAAAGTTTAGATTGCCTATCCCGTACCTATGTCTTGAACTATTTGAAAATATAAAAAGAAATATTTTGCTATAGTAGGATGCGGAATTCGTATTGCCAATAAATGTAAGCATTTTATGATTGAAAACAAAGACTTTCGTTCGATTTTAATAAAGCTGTCCATATATTAATTTGTATTTTGCAATTATTAATGCTAGTGGCTCATTAAAAACTCTACTGCTATTATTGCTGAAAAATTTCATACTTTATAAAATTGGATTTTTTACAAATATATTAAAAATCTATTTTTTTACCTGAAGTCCTAGTGGACAAATATAAAAAAGATATATATCATGTTTAAAAGAGATAGTTTTTAAAGAACTTGTATGAGATTGCACTGTTTTCGACTGATTTTTAATTTTTAAACCCCCAAAATATAGGATTTGCCAATCTGCAAACTACGGCCCCTATAGTTTAAGCAGGAGAACATTGAAAAGTTTGAGCTTCTTTTGAATAATTTTATTAAATGCGCATTTCTCCATGTTTGGGGCAGTTATAAAATAAACCAAAAAACGCCAAGCAATTATAAAACTTGTTTACATAAAGCTAATTTTTAAAATAATGTATTATGTTTTATTAAATTTATTACATGTTATTATTCATAATTTAACTCTAATTCAATGTTTTACATTTTTAGTCTGATTTCTTAATGTAAAATATCGTCTGTACTATTTATTTAGCATATTTCAGTCTAGGATCTTGATATATTTTTATTGAGTTCTAGCACGCTAAAATCCGACCATTAGATCAAAGGTTTTTTAGAGTGTTCCCTTTTTTGATCACTTTTTGCACAGTATTTTCAATATCAACTTATCCATTTATTCCAAAGTTCTCTAAATTTTTATTTCTACAGAATAAAATAGAAAATCATTTTGCTATACATTGTTCAAAGCTAGTAACTTATTGCGTGAATGTTCTTTCTATTTCGTTATCGAAGCAAGTATTTTTTTTATTATTTTTTTTTTAGTTGAAGGGTAGTAGTGCATTGACTTGAAAAGGTAACTCAGCATTTTTTATTTCTTTTAAAGTGCTTTTACTCGGTGAAGCATGATTTTTTTTGAATTGTTCTTGTTAGGATATATTTTCAAGGCCTTTCACGGAATTTTTGCTTCAGGGTAAATTGAGTAAGTATATTTTTAAGTCTTTAGGGCAGATTTCTTCTCCTAAGAAAATAAATATTAATTTAGTATAAGCATTTGATATCATATTATTGAGTTTGACATTTATATTACATTGAGATTCATTTGAATTCTAAATTACATATTTAGAAAGTCACTTTCACACTTAGCTGTGAGTTACGAAGAAGTATCGCAATTGTTCCTTTTGTCTTAAAAATTTTATTGAAATCTCACTTATCGAATGCGTAACTATTATAAAAGGCAGTCTGCTGAAATTCCTCATAGTTTATTATTAAAATTCTTGCCAAAAAGAAGCATAAACAATTATTGATTTAGCTAAGTTTCAGCGTGATGAATTAAAGTTTTAGCTATGTATGAAACAAATCTGCTCGTTTTCGTTTGTCGTAGCAGGGAAGAAGGTGTGGCAATACCTTTTTGTTATCAAAATTAATCAAATTTATCTGCGGTCAGTCGTAATACGGCTAATAAATCGTAATTTTAAAAGTGATATCTAAATCTGGCAAATAATTTCTGAAGAAAACTCGAGTTTAACACAAGAAATCAAATATTGTTGCGGGAAGAGTTGAAAGATGATTATCAAAATCACCTTTAAATTAAATCGGTATTTAAAGAGGTTTCGATGTTGAGTAAACTTGCCTTTATCAAAAAGAGTCTATTAGAATTGGATTATGTCTTAGGCTTTTGTCAATGGCTAAAACGCTACTTTAAGGTCTCTTCTATGTTCAGTGCACAAAATATAAGCAGGACCTCAATGAACAACTTTTGATTTAATGATCAGATCTTCACTTTCTGGGACTCAATCTTAATGGGTCGAAAGGGTGATTTCAAAAATGCTAAATATTGTGTGGTGCAGGCGATATTTTAAGTTACGATATTAGACACTCATCTTTTCTTCGACTGTTACGGATTCCTGACCCCCAAAATGTATGGGGTAGCTGCAATCTGTAAAATATGGTCCTAATATTTCGGTCAGTAGAGCAGTCCACAGTTTGGACCCCTTAATGTCAATTTTACTTTTTGCGTATTTCGGCATGTCTCGAGAACTTTTTAAGCGAATTAAAAAAAAATTACACAGAATTATAAAATTCGATTGCGTAAAGATGATTTCGTCCAAAAAATAGATTTTAGTAAATATTTATTGTTTATTTTATTTAATTACAGTCGAAAAAATTTTGAATTATAAGGTATATATAATTTCTTATATCACTTTAAAGTATTTTCGTACGTTTTGTAACACATGTGACATGTTTTGTAACATTTCGTAAAGTAGATTAGTTGGCATATAATTAATTAGCATATTCGAGATCACTCCCTTGAACCATTAAGATGGAACCCTAGAACGTGAAGATCCGATCATTAGATCAAAAGTTATTTAGAGTGGTTTGATTTCTTTTTGGAGCACTGTGCATTTTTTTTTGTTCGCTTATGAAAGCATCTATATTAAAATATATCAATCTTAAGGTGTAATAATAAGATATTTCTAAATATCTATATTAAGTTATATCAATATGGAACACACGGTAAGTCTTATTCCTACTATATGAAATTAAATAGCTACGTATTTGATGCATATGTAACTGTATATTCATAATTTCAATATCATAACAATTTATTTAGAGAAACAGTTCGAGAAATTATTTATATTATCAAATAAAAGTTTTATACAGTCAAATGAGGCAAATATTTTTTTTTATAAAACAGTAATAATTTAAAATTGTATTTGCCGAGCAAGTTCTTAAATTGTTACTTCAAAGAGAAAACTTAAGCAGGAGGATGTTAAGCAATTTCCACAACTTCATTACTATTAAAAACAACTATCAAGCAACTTCAACAACAAAATTGTAATGCGTTTTCTTATGAGGAAATATTCGCTTTAAGTATAAATGACTAAAATTGTATATTGATGTATACAGTTAATGATTTAGTTAATGATCATTTTGTTATTAATGACGATTTATAACAAAATGTGACAAATAAATTTGCTTATATTTATGTACTTTAAATTGTTACTTAATGCCAAAAATATGATTTTATACTATTATTTTAAATTATTTTAATTATTTTAATTATTTTAAAATTATTTTAAATTATTTTAATTATTTAATTATTTAATTATTTAATTAATTTAATTATTTTAAATTATTTTAAATATTTTATGTTTCTAAATTTAAGAAAAAACTATCTAATTAACTTTATAATTATTCCAGCTATTTTGAAATGCTTTTACATGAGTTTAAAACTGAGATACAATCAAAAGACTAAATCCATAACCACTATGCTTTAAATGTTGACATTTTTTAAAGCATGTTTCTCTCAATTTAATGTTAAAAATGTTTCATTTCCTTGAATAATTTTTCTAATTTGGCTTGACATATTGACAGATTCAATTAAGAAAATATTAAATACTTAAAAATAAATAAATTAATAAAATGTCTTAAATAAGCTAAACGTCTTAAATATAAAGAAATGCAATTGTGATTTTTTTTGTCACATATATTCTATTAGGCAAATGAAGTTTACCACTTCAAAAAAAGAAATTAAATCAAAAAAGCAAATTTATCTTGTGCGTTAGAAGAAATTTTAAATGATTTTTTTCTCAAGAAAAAAAAGCATAGAACACTTCAAGCTTTTTTTTTAAATAAGAGAAACATATTTCAAAACTTAAAAGAAGAAACATATATTTGAAGAAAAGGGTTCGTAGTAAAAAAATGTTAATAAGTAATTTGTTATGTATAGCAAATTATTTAAATATAAAAATGGTGTCCGAATTCCTAGCAAAAATGCAGTTAAAATTCCAATCATACTAAAAAATTATTATCATTAATATTTTACAGAGCCAACAATTTTGAGGTTTCATGCATTTTTATAATATTTTCTTTTTAATGAAAAATTAAATACATATAAATATAGTTGTTTCTTTAATAATTTTTTCGATAAAAATTCGACCATTAAATAAATAATTGTGAAACTAAAACTTATATATGTTGACTGCTTTTTTTATTTATAACTACTAACTACATATTGTTGCATCGTTCATCTACTTTTGAAAAAATAATATGTTAATATTTTATTGCAGTGTTATTTATAATAATTGTAAATATTCAAGTTTCTATTTAAATTTTATCTTCTTCACGAAAATAGAGTGTTCTTTATAAACAGCGTAATTTGTTTAACGCAGTGACAATACCATAATGGTTTTTACGGTCATAATTTTTATTTTTAGAGATAAATGACGTAAAAGGGTGTGGTGGAAGTGCCTTTTGTTAATAGAATAACACTCAAAATTTGGCAAGATAACGATAAATCAGTAACTCTAAGAGGATGAATAAATATTCAAATTTGCCATTATTGCTGCATAATCTAATTCATTTTACATGCTTTATTGCTTTTTGGGAAACTATAAAAAACTAAAAAAAATAATATTCACAAATAAAGTATTTTTGCATATTAGGTATGTTAATGTAAAACAGTTCAGAGCACGATCTTTTATTAGTGCTGTTAAGCGGGACTGAATGCGAGGCTGAATTTTTAAAAAAAATATTGAATCAGAAATATGTTTCCGATACATTAAATATATTTTATTTATTTTTCATTTAAAATAGTTTATTTTTCCTTAAATTGAGTTATTGGCATAAAAATTTCGTTCCTAAGGTGCTGTGTGCCTTTGTTAAGCATACAACAAGTGCGCGTGAAGTACCGGAATTCAGGGTTATTTGGTAAAATTAAAGATATTTTACTAAATAGCTTTAGGAATGGAGTCTTTCAGGTCCTGTGCACTGTAAAAATTCTGAATCAAATTACAGTATAGTACCCGCCCTTTGGGTACACCATATATAAAATCAACCACGAACAAAATCTGATTCACAGTTTCTGAGAAAGCTCAAATGATTTCATTCAAACTTTGTATATTTTTTTTCGTAAATTTACAATCTTTGCATTAATAAAAATAATGCAAAAAAGTGTAAGCTCTTCAATTCAATTTTCTTACTGTTACAAAAAATAATAAATGTCTATTAAAAATTTATTTCCGCAGGGAATTCGCTTTACGTAAACAAATTTTAAAAATGTGAGCAAAAATATTTCAATTCACATTAAAAGTCATTGAGATATGTAATAACGTGCATGAAATAAAATTAACATTAATGGGTCCAAATTTTCGTCCACTCTCCTGGTTGAACTACTGAGAACATATTTTCCAGATTGAGGCAATCTATTATATCTTGGGACCGGGATAGCCTGGTCGGTAGGGCGCTGGGCCCATATCCAAGAGGTCGTGGGTTCGATCCTCGCCGGCCGAAGACTCCCCGTGTAGTAAATGGTGACTGATGCACGTTAAATCTGTCGAGTCTCAAAGTCCTCCATGTTCCCACAACAAATCAATACCTCTGGGGGTACTGATCCAGGAGTTTCCTTGTCTTCTGGATTGGTTCAAAATTACAAGGCTACGGAGTTGAACGTAAGTAGTCGTAAACCCATGAAATTGGGTCGGCTGTTCAACGACGGTTATAAAATAAAATAAAAATCTATTATATCTTGAGGGTAACGAATCCAAATATATCGGATAAAAGGTATATTAATTCAGCGAAAGTTTGTGTCTGATTTTTTAACTTAAAATATTGTATGCGCTAACATATCAGAATTTTTGAGATTCAGTATGTGAAAATCCGATCATTAGATCATAATTTATTTAGGTTATCTTTCAGCAAATATTCGCCTATCCGTTTAGTTTTCTTTCTTCTTCTTCAAAAGAAAAAAATGGAAATAGTCACTACACTGCTGAAAATGTCTATTTTTCATTATTATTTTAAAAAAATCACTTCATGTGGAATGGGGCCTTAAACTCCTTATGTTATTATAAATACACCCTTAATTAGCTAGAAAAATATACTCATTGAACAGAAACATTTCTACTATTTCATTAATTAATACAAAACATTAAGTTTGTATCTTATGATTTATGATACCAGCAATTATAAGTTTTGCTTTTTCAGTTATTTTCCGCGTTAAAATTGAATAATGATCACTTATAAATTTTTTTACCTTTTTATTCCATGAAAAAAGTTTAAATGAGCTTAAAAATAACTAAAATCTCAGTAAAAACTGAATAATCTTGTACCGTAATGAAGAATAATGTTTCCCTTTAAGAAAAGAGAAAAAGTAATAATCTGCGTTTTCTTCAAAAGAGCAATTTATTCCGAATGCTTAAACAAGTTTTAAGCCATGATTTTATTTTTTGGAACGCACTAGATTTGATAAATGTTAAACATTAAATACTGCATTTGACAAATGACTTTTTGCTTGTAGTGAACCAGAAAATACTTTTAGTCACTTAAAAAAATGTTTATTTTTTCGTGACGTCAAGAAAACATTACTAGTTTTCATTATAAATAGTTTGCTTTGAAGATACATACAATTCATTTTCTTCTTTAATATCGAATAATATTTCTCTAAGTGATATTTTAGTTTATTTTCATTATTTTGTTTTAAATAACGTAATTTTATTGCAGTTGTATTTTAGTAGAGTGCAACTTATTCATATTCAATACATACATTTTTATTACATGGCAATGAAAAAAATCTTAATTTCTTTTTGTATAGAATTGAAATATCAGGGGTTTGAGCTGTCATAAATATGAAGAGTATATATTTACAAATTTCTGAATGAAAATTCTTTTCTCGCGTGGGCAACGAAAAGCTGAAGCAGAACTATAAAATCCTTCACAAAAAATAAGTTGTTTTAGAGGTTGTTTTGAAGTGGACAGTTGTAAGGAAATACACATGAGATAGGAAATGAGGTTATGTTTTGCACCATGAATAATCTCATTATAATCCTCATTTTCAACCACAAAATCAACCTTATATATAACTCTGAAATAATTTTAGCTTAGAACGAATTAATATGAAATTATTCAAGTTTCCGCATTTGCTTGAAGTGTAGGAAACATAATCTGTACATCCCAAAAACAACCTCTCTGAGCTGGTTGCTCTGAACTGGTTGCTCTTTCATCAACCTCAAAAGAACCTAAACTGTGAATGAAATAACTTCTAACGCCTTAATTCGGTACCTTGAGAGATTAAGGTTGTTTTTGAAATCAATTTCAAATAAACCACAAATCAACCATGACCACAACTTAAAACAACCTCAAATAACTTCAAAAATACCTTACATTTCTGTAACGGTTAGGAAGAATTAAAAGGTTAAAGGTACATATCAACAAGCAAATTGTTTTATGTGATGCTTTAAATATACTTATGCAGGTTCAAAGAAAATAATTTTATTTAATATTATTGATATTCATTGAAAAATAAATATTAGTTTTATTGTTTCGCTTTTGAAGAATAATAAGAAAAGACAGAAGAAAGCTTTGATGACACTTATGCAAGACATAACATTGAAAGTGTCCGTAAGAGACACACACATTGCTTTCTTTTTAAATAATAATTATTATTTTGTTTCCGCACGTTTTCTATTGTATGTAATTTATTTCGATCAAAATTTTTTTTATTCCAAAAACTTACGCGCAAAACATTTTAATATTTTAAAGAGGAATTAATTTTAAAAATTTTAATAATTAATTCAAATTAAGGTCCTTGAACTTGAACATCTTTCGCGTGAGTTAAGAGTCGAGCAAAGAGAGCTTGGTTTGCAAAGTAAAGCAATCTTCGGGGTTTGGGAAGAATTGGCAAACACAGGGTAGGACCCACTAGTTAAATTAATGTCACTAATACTGATGGAAAATTGTACTATTTAACTACCAACAGTAAACTACCAAATTGTTATAAATTTCTCGGAAAAATGGTTAAATGCCAATTTATTTAATAGTTATTTTACCATATTCAAACAAAACAGTCAAATAGCCGTAAATAAGATGCTAATCAAACTGTAAACTGCACAAAAAAACCATTTATTAACTACTTTAACCTTATACGGTTAAACAACTAGAATTTTATCGCGTGAACTAAGCCCACCTAATGATGCAACTTAGTTCCTTGCAACTGCGTACATATTATAGCCGAGATGGCTAATCTGTCAATATCATGACCGAAAGTACTACGGTTCGAGTTCCAACGTTGACCTTCACAATATATCCTCCATTGCATTCAACTCATGAAGAGTTTCCAGTGTCTTGTACTCCACAATTTGTGCCTCCATTCTCCAATGCCCAATACCCAATGAAAATCCGAGCTGCTATGTCCAATTAAATTCCTTTTCAACGGTTTTGAAACAATGCTAGTTGTAAATGGCTAAAAATCCGCACAGTTTGGTATTCGTGGTTTTTTAACTGTACTAGTTGTAAATGGTTTTAATGCCGTAAAGGTAAAAAAAAAAAATTACGGTTAATCGGATGGACAGACAGCTGTCGCTTATTTTACCATAATTTTAGAATGAAAATTCTAACAGTGCATAATATTACAATCTACAGAAGAGGAAATATTTCGCAATATAATAATTCAAAATGACTTTAAACAGCAATCGGAGGTTAGTGTTGCAATTTTTTCCCCCTTGATCTGTAATTGGCAGAGCACAATTGTGTAAAAATATACAAGACTGTTGTCAGACTTCAAGCAGTCTTGAACAACCGAGTCTGAAAACGTCATTATTTGCCCTGAATATTTCTTTTACTCTGTAGAAAAAGTCTTAGTACGCTAGTTTATTTATGCATAATTTATTTTTATTTGCTAAATAATATATGGTTCAAAATCATATAGAACATTCTAAATATCAATGCATATGTTATTACTTATAACACGAATCATAATTACACTTGAAAATACAAATTTAGTTTTTATTTATTTATTTTATGGGAATTGTTATTTTTAGCTCGAAACATGTAGAGCATTTTAAATATCAATCTATAAGATGTTCAGTAGTGACTACTCACAAAGTATATGTTTAGAATCTCTATCTGAAAATAAATAAATAATGTATACATCGCAAATTAAAATTACAGAAAAGAATAAGCAAGAACCGAATGGAAATTGAGTAAATTACAATCACTACTGAAGGAAGACGTGGCTAATCACATTAAAGTCAGTCAAATTACCGGACAAAGGAAATAGAATTTGAAAGGCGATTATTAGAAACACCTCCGAATTCCATCACGCTTAACAAGTTACTCGACAGACTTCGGTATCGATATCTTTCTTCCTCGCTTACCCATAAACTTACAACCTATTAAACATAGGTATTCTCTGTTTCACGACATTTTTAAGAAATATCATAAAATATACATCTATAAAGGGTGTTTTTTACGAAACACCATTATTTTTTAATCGCTATCTGCTCTTATTATTTGACAGAAAAACTGAGTTGTAATATTTTTTTAAAAATCATTTTGATGCTTTTATTACTGAAATTGATTATTTTTTCACCCGGAAAAAAAATCAGGTAAAATTATCTTACTGTTAGGTAATAACACTTGCGATAAAAAAAAAATAACAACTTAATTTTTGATAAAAAAATCTAAAACATATGGTATTTAAATTATTTATTTGGTAATTTTCTGTTCATATGGCATATGGATGCATAGTTGACCGGAAAGTTTTGCTTACAAAATTATAGTTTGTATTTCTACCCATTTAGTAGAAAATATAAACTTGAAAAGTTAATTTAACCGAATAAAAGGTTTTTATGCCAAGCTCTAAGGCAGAGGTCGCCAAAGTGGTCTATATAGACCCCCAGGGGTCTATTTAACATAAGCGGGGGTCGATCTGAGCCAAGGGGTCGAATGGGGGTCGATCCAAACCGGAAGGGTCGATTGGTCGAAGGATTATCAGTATTTTTCAGGTATGTGACAATTAGAAATAAAAGAAGAAGACTTGGAAATAGATACAGGTAATCTTCAAAAATTGAGCGACGATTTTAAACTGCGTTTTGCTGATTTGGAAAACATTGACATCCCTGATTGGATTATTGTGCCATTTTCTGCTCAAATTGAAAACGTGGGCATCAACCTGAAAGATGAGCTTGCTGAATTATTATGGGGATTTGAAGCAAAGACGCTTTTCAAAAATTTAACAATAAGCAAATTTTGGACAAATATAAATATAATGCAAAAATATGTAAGACTTTACGAAATAGTTCAGCCATTTATGATAGCATTTCCAAGTTCCTATATGGTTGAAGCCGTGTAAATTCAATCTTAACTAAGAACAGAAATAAATTAAATGTAGAGTTTCGAGGGGATTTAAGATTAAAATTGACCAATTTTGAACCCAATATAACGAACCTTGTAAAAAAAAAAAAAAACACCAGACACACCCATGTCATTGATTAAGAAGCAAGAAATCCGTAGCTACTTTACTTATTATTTCTACTTACATATAATTACGTATTATTTCATAAATATTAAAGTATTTATATTTCAACATTAATATATTTTTCATATAATTATTGTTACACTATGTACTATTACTCTAATAAATGTTCAAAATCATAAAATAAATGTACAAACACAGTATCTAATACAGTTTTATTTTAATTAACAGGAAATTACTTTTATGGGGGTCGATGGAGATTTCGAAAAATTATGTAGGGGTCGATGATCAAAAAAGTTTGGCAACCCCTGCTCTAAGGTATCATGATAAAATTACCAAATGTTACCACATTTACCAAATTTTTTCTCATATTATAAAACTAAATTTTATTGTTAATGTTACGAAAATCATTACCAATGAAGAGCTTTTTTGGTGCTCTTATAGATTTAGAAACCCGGTAAATATTACCGTATTCTGATAGTTTTAACCATTCTTTTTTTCAATTGAAGTTGATTAAATTTTTTCTTTACATCGATGCTTTTAATTGAATTAAACTAAAATTTACTAATAATTGAAACGTACTGAGAGTAGTTTAAAGTGATTATAAACATATTATAGTAATAAAGTGATTATTAACATGATTATAGTAATCCGCGTTTCACCAGATGATCAACCTTGTCTTCTATATTTTTAATCCTCTCAAATTTAGTATATATTCGACAGACATCGGTAACGTTTTTGTTTATTTTTTTCCTTCGTTGCTTAAATTATAAATTTTGACCCCTAACGTGCATTTTCTCAAACCATTTTTGACTCTCTAAAAAGCATATATTAAGTTTGGTGGTTATGAAATACCCTATTGTTTACCCTCTTTGTTTATTCAGTGACTCACATATACACTTATGAAAAAGAAATTAAAATCTTCCTCTTAAAAGCCTCTTTAAAACACAGTCGATTACAGACTTCAAATATAAATATTTCATTTTAAATATGATTCAATACTTTTTATTTCATAAAGTTTTCTTAAAGATGCGTAGCTCAAAATTTTTATTTATTATCTGGAAAAATAATCGAGTCATAACTTACAATTATCATTAAAATTTTTTCAATAAATGTGTCAGAATATAAATAAACACCAAGCAAAATTTTAAGATACGCATGTTAGCAAAAACAGTACTTCATCAGGGGACACACTGTCAAGTTGATGGCACGATAAATGTTTACTAATGAAGTAATGTTTATGGTTACAAAGCACCCTATTGTTTATGGTCATTGTTTACAGGGCGAGTCAAAAATACACTTATGAAAAGGCTATAAAATCTTCTAGTCAAAAGTCTCTTGAAAATAAAACATAATCGATTACAGACTTCAAATATAAATATTTCATTTTAAATATGATTCAATACTTTTTATTTCATAATGTTTTCTTAAAGATGCGTAGTTTGAAATTTTTATTTATTATCTAGGAAAATAATCGAGAAACAACTTACAATTCTGATAAATAATTTAAATGAAAATGTGAGAAAGTAAATAAAAAAATCAAACAAATTTTAAGAAACGCATGTTAGCATGAACGCATGTTAGCATGAAATGTTCATCAGGGGACACACTGCCATGTTGACGGCTTAATAAATGTTTACTAATGAAGTACTACTCTTACAAACATGCGTATCTTTAAAATCTGTTCGGCTTTTAATTAAATTCTCACATTTGTATTCAAATTATTTCCTTAAAACAATTTTGGTTTTTGCAGATTACAGCGCTTTCCCATTTTAACTTATTTAATTTAAATCCTGGTCTTCATTTTTGTTTAATTCAATTTTCCTACATATATTAGATTACAATTATCATATGCATAGTTCGTATTGCTCAAACAGTAAGTGCATGTGTATACTATTTAAAATAAAGTGTAGTTTTTACATCTCTCTGAAAATACACTTTGATCAATAGGAATTTCCAGAACTATTTGCAATTAAATTACAGTATTATCTAATAAATCTCTAAAGTGCTTCTGCTAACAGAACAAATGCTTTTTAATACAGCTACCGTTTACTGTCGGAATCAAACATGGATTGAAAAGCTTTCAAGCCGATATTTGTAAATGACAGAATTTACATGATGCGCTTATTCAGAGCGGTGGTTTGTAAGATATTGATCCTCGGAAATTGAGTTATGAGACTTACTGAAGTATGAGGAAACGCCCTAGGATATTTCTCAGAACTTATTGGCAGTTGAATCGTAACTATTATTAACTATTTCACTGATTACCATAGTTGGGGTGCAAGTTTTAAATTTTGAGCTACAGATAATAATTTTTAATTTGATCTTGGTTACTAAGTAGTGACATTTCTATGGAATAGAGAATGCTAAAGCTGTCAGACGTTTCTCTTATTTATAAAAATATGCTGAGTGTAGCTTAAAAACACGGAGTGCCTGAATAAATTTTAATTTAATTAGAATATTTTTATGTACTATGATTAAACCTTAATTATTCGAGGAATTCACATAATTTTAAATATGATGAACAATTTGATTATTAATTACACGATGAAAAATTTTTAAAATTCACGAGATATATATTAGTCCATTTACAACCTTTGGGAAGAAGGGCTATTCAATTATCGAAAAAATATTTTTTTTCGCTCTTTAGTAAATATATATATATATATATGTATATATATATATATATATATATATATATATATATATATATATATATATATATATATATATATATATATATATATATATATATATATATATATATATATATATATATATATATATATATATATATATATATATATATATATATATATATATTTGTATAATATATATATAATTATAATTATTATATATATAATTTGTATATATATATATATATATATATATATATATATATATATATATATATATATATATATATATATATATATATATATATATATATATATATATATAATAAATAAATAAAAACAAGAAAACACTAAGAAAGTTAAGAAAAACAATAAGTAACATTTATTGCGCTTAAGCTGCAAGTAAACAGCACTCATTAGATAAGTTCAAAATGAAGAATAAAACAAAGAAAAATTATAGACATATGAAAAAAAGGGGGTCTTTGTTAATTTTTCTTTGTTAATTTTTCCATGTGCAAATCCATTTCAGGCAAATCCGTGTTAAAAATTATCTATTAAAATTTTTTCTTTGATAATTTAAATAATTTTTCTATGTGCTAATCCATATCGTGCAAATCCGCGGCTAAAATTATTTGCAAAGCAGGCAATTTATGTTTCTCTTTTCTATTTTATATTTTTTCTTAAATAAACATCTATCTTCTAAAACTATTTATGATCAATTTTTAAAATTATCCAGTATAATATTACCTTGTGCACATCCATTTCGGGCCCATCCTTGGTAACTAACAAATCAAAACTCAGAATAACAAATCACTTCAGCAGTGCAGTAAGAACGACACTTTAGAACCCTTTTGTTACACTCAATTTGCGCTTTTGTTTTCATCTTTTGTTTTCATATTTTGTAATCTGGCAATCTTTCTGCGAAAACATTTTTAAATCATTCTTGAAAAATAACTGTCCATGTAAGTTGTTATGATTTTGCTACTCGCTTTATAGTCCCCCCTTTTTAATGTTTTTTATTTTATTTTTTCTTTTTATTTTATTTTATTATCTGTTTTTACATGTTATATTTACTTTTTATGATCTATTTTTATGTAGTTATTTTATAAAAAAATTTTTTGAGTGCTCCTCACACTATTGTATTAATATATTTTGCTTTGGCTTTATTGATACAATATCAGAAAGCACTCTGTTTTGCGGATATAATCGTGTGGGCTGAAGAAAAGATTATATCTTTTTTTTCCCGGCTTTTTTTCCGGTTTTTTAATTAACATTTCACTTTTTTTTTTTTTTTTTTTTACTTATTATTTCCCCCCCCCCTTTTTTTCATATGTCTATAATTTTTCTTTGTTTTATTCTTCATTTTGAACTTATATATATATATATATATATATATAAATATATATATATATTTTTAATATATATATATATATATATATATATATATATATATATATATATATATATATATATATATATATATTAAAAATATATATATATATATATATATTTTTTTTTTTTTATAAAATGTTGTTTGTTGTTTTTTTACTTATTATTTCCCACCCCTTTTTTCATATGTCTTTAATTTTTCTTTGTTTTATTCTTCATTTTGAACTTATATATATATACATATATAGGGGAGAGTCGGGTAGCCCCGCTCACTTAAGGAGTACTGCTTATATTTCTGTATAATACTGAGTAACAATCAACATTTTTGTATGTTTCTATTGTTTTATCATCTAATTAAATAATGCAAAAAGAATAAACCAAAAAAAGAATAGTTTAACTTAAAAAAATAGAAATTTAAAAAAACATGTTTTTCAGCTCTTTTCAAAATGTATCGGGTAGCCCTGCCCAGTTACAAAAATTATGTTTTTTGGCTATTTTTTCAGGTGTAAATGAGAATGACCAATGTATTGACAATAGATAAACCTCATTTATCATTTTTATCACAAAATTATTTTATTTATTACATATTTATATACTTTTAGTGAATTCTATTATTTAATAACAACAAAAGTCATACTTTTTATCATTATTAATGTATATTAATATATTATAATATTAATACATATTTATATTAAATATTTAACGAAAATAATTTAATTTAAGTAACAATAATTAATAACAATAGTTGTTTTTCAATATAAACTTATTTGGTTGATCTCTTCTTATAAACTTAATATAAAATACTTCTTATAAAATTACAATTTCACTTTGTATTTTGATTGCATTCAAATGCTTCTGTAGATTGATTCGTTCACAAATAAGTGAAAATAAATAAGTAAGCAAATAGCTTGTCATAATATTTATGATTTCTTGATTTCAAATTTGATTTGGATATATCAATTAAATTTCAAAAATATTTAATTTTTCATTTTTAAATATATAAATTTATGTTTCATATAATATTAAAACCTATATTTGTTGTTAAAAATGCATATAACATTCAAATTTGAAGCAATAAAATAATAATCTTTGCAACCGTACATTTATCGACGAAATAAAATTGGGCGGTGATTCCCGACATTCATATGAGCGGGGCTACTCGAAATCCATTTTTTTTGTAAATTTGTAATTACTGGAACAATTTTTTACATACAAACTTCTTTCTTTGTGCAAATTAAACTTAAGACTACATACTTTAATGCTGTATGTATAGAAAAAATTATTTTTTTAGTATTAAAATGAAGTTTAATCGAAACATTCAACCTATTTTTCTTAATTTCATGACTACTGTATTCAACATATTTGTTGTTTATCTATTGTTGTTTATCTTTCAACATATCTATTGTTTATCATGTTACCAGCTGCATAAATACTTGAAACTTTGAAAATAATCTTTTTTTAATATAACAATTAACGTCCGATGGCCCATTGACTTGAAAAAATATTCTATACATATGAAATTGACAGTGGGCGGGGGTACCCGACTCTCCCCTACATATATATATATATATATATATATATATATATATATATATATATATATATATATATATATATTCCTTAAGATTACATCTTAGTATTGGGAAACCCGATCATTAGTCAATGAGTTTCTAAGTTGTTTGAAAACTTGTGTTTCGTGCAATAAATTCTCAAAAATAAAAAAAAAGAAATCTTTGCATTTTAATGCTTAAATTTAATATTAATCGGATTTCACTTTTTGAAAAATACACTGAGAAAAAGTACGGGTCAAACTAACTGAATATGGTCAAATTTACCATGTATCTGCCTCAGTGGGAATTCCAAGAAGAATTTTCATTGAAGCGTTGTGGGTAATAATTTTAGTAAAATTAAAACAAAATACAGGATAAAATGTTGTAAAATTCCGTAACTTTATCATGAAACCTAACAGCTTGGCATTAAAATCATTTTTTCGATTAAATTCGCGTTTCATTTTGTAACTTATGCTAAATGCGTGGCAATAAGAATTATAACTTTGAGACTTTGTGGTAAATTGTTACCATAGCAAGAAAAAAAAACCAAATGAATGGTTTAAATACCGCGTATATTATTTACTTGAATTACGGTTTATTTTTACCAGAAATGGCATTACTATAGAGTACGGTAATTTACCAAGATTTTCACCGTGTGGAGTTAACCTTGCTTTTCTGTTTCGACTGCCAAACGAAGAGGACTGGAAAATCAGACAAAATAAGAAAAACATTGAATTTATTTGCTTTAAATGCATGTTTCACAACTCAAAGTAAGATCGCTTTTGCTAAATATAGAAATGAAGTATTTCTATCATGTAATTTTCATCAATAATTTATTCATGTTTTTAAACTAAAAATTTATAAAATAATCTTTTATACAAAAATGTTATAAAATAAACTTGTTTATTATATTGACTTTTTATCATTTGAAACTCTCACATGAGGAAAGATGGTACTTCTCGGGAGCTTATGTATCTCGAAAGAAATTTACGGAATTCTTTCACTAATGTTTATACTATACAAAATTCTAGATCAAATTACGGTAAAAAGTAACAAAACTCAGAATGCCGGTACTTTTTACTCTGAAATTTATTTTTACCGGAACATATTGCGGAACAAAAAATCCGATATACCGTAATTTCTACAGTACATATACATACATATTCCTCTTTTCTCCGGATTGTAGCACAGGGCTTCCTTCGATCATAGCTTTCCAGCTCACTCTATTTTTGACCAGATATTTTGCTTCTTCCCATGTCTTTCCCCTATTGTTTTCAATTCGTTTGCAATCGTCCTGGGCCAAGTATATTAAGCATATATGGCAACGTTACTTATAAAAAGTAACGAGTAAAAGTACAAGTATTTTTAAAAAAAGTAACGAGTAAAAAGTAAAAAGTTCTTTTTTTAAAAAGTAACGAGTAAAAAGTACAAGTACTGAACAAAAAAAGTAACGATTTAAAAGTAAATTCTAGGAAACCGAAAATTCTAAGTAGCATAAAATTTTATTGAATAATGTTCTTATGTTCCTTAATGTTTTTGCAAAATTGTTGTTATTTATTTAATTATTTTTAATTTTGAAAGTTATGAACATTAATTTATTTTTAAATTCGGAATATTATAATATAATTTTATAATATAATCGTATAATATAATTTTTAAATCAACGTATAATATAATTTTTTACGGATTTGCATGAAAAAGAAATTTTATCTATTGATTTTAATTTTTAGTTTATCATTTTTATTTATTTAAATTACCATTGATTTAAAATTGTTTGACTCTATAGAAACGCGTTTTAAAAGCACAAACATAAACAAAGCAAACACAGGGTTTCAGATAGCTTTGTGATCTTTGAGCTAGTAAAAAATAATTGAATGTGCAGTATAAGTTGAAACAGAACAGTCTACAGTTTTATTGCTAACAATGGCTAATGCTGAAGTCATCCGAGAAAATCATTTTCCGAACATTTCTGCCTAACGTAATAATTAAAATTTGTAAACTAATTTTAGTGTCAGCGGCTAAATTAATACCTTCGAGTTTTCAAGAGTTAAAATAGTAATTATAATAGTTTTCTATAGCACAAATAGTTCTGAAGTTCTTAGAGATTTGACTAGGCGTTGTTTGATAAGGTCGGGCATAAACATAATTTTAGTAATAAATGTACTAGGTAAAAATGTATTTAGTAAAAAATGGGATTAATGTATTATTAGGGAGTTCAAAAAGAAAATTAAAAAACTTAATAACAAAATACAAAATTTTTTTATTTACAATGTATTAAATAAAAGCATAAAACTTGAAAATGAATGAAAATAACTTGCTAATTAATATTTTCCTTCATTTTGCAAAATAATTGCATTTCGAAAGTGGTGTCACTGAGACTGCTGCGAGAATTTCTCAGAACGTGCTTATCCACGCTGAATAAGTGCTCCACGGGAGGTCAAGATATTTAAACACGAAGTTAGCTGTGAGTGCATATATATTGCACATTAATTTTATAAATTAAAAAAACATAATCATTTTCTTTAATTAAATTTTTTTTTTAGAAAGCTTACCGAGTTTTAGAAAAAAGTAACGATTTCATTCGACATTTCCGTTACAAATACTTGTACTTTTTCCCTAAAAAAGTAACGAAAGTACAAGTAAAAGTACTAAATTTAAAAAGTAACGAAGTACAAGTAAAAGTACGTACTTTTTACTTGTACCGGCGGTACAAGTAACGAAAGTAAAAGTACTGCCATATATGATATTAAGGTTTTCTTTTTCTATTTCTCTGAGGGTTTCAATTAAAATTTTGTTCAAATTTAAGTACTTCAGGTTTAATTAGAACATGACCAATTCATTTCAATTTGCGTTTTTATGTTACAATCAATTGGTTTCTGTTTCTAAGTATTTCTACATTAGAAATTTCATGCAACCACCTTATACGCAAGATTCTTCCTAAGCACTTGTTCATAAATACTAGAAGTTTTTTCATGTTATTTTTATTGCAGTACTATATCTCAGATTCATATAGTAAGACAGATTTAACATTAGTATTGAAAATTCAATTTTTTGTTGAGTTTATTAAGTTTTTATTTTTCCAGAATTTATTAAAAACAGCGTAAATGCTTCAGGCTTTGTTTAATCTATTTTGTATATCTTCATCAGTTCCTGCTTTGTTGTTAATTATACTTTCAAGATATGCAAAGCTGGTAACCTATTCTGGTTATTGGTTATAGGTAACTGGTTACTTATTATTTTCTAAAAATATGTTATAAGTACTAATTACCATAAAATCTCCGAATCTCTCAAACTAAATAAGTATGACTGTAAAAATTGCGGCATAGTATTGACGTGTGTACGACAGGTAGACCGTCAGGTTTCGCCAGGTTAACCGACAGGTTGGAGTTGTCATCCTGGAGAGATAGAGATACCGAGTTCGATTCTTAGAGCTCGAAGAAAATGTGAAGTATAAATGTAAAATAATCTATCTTATACTATAATACGAGGAATGGTTGCCAAGTCGAAAATCGCCCCAGAATTAATAAACTCCGGTAAACTTGGGGGTCTGGGGTTTTTGGCCACGAGGAATCGAATGGCGCCGGTTTTGAAGCGCTACGGTCGAGCAGTTCGGAATTTCAGAACCGGAGTTATAATACGAGGAATGGTTGCCAAGTCGAAAATCGCCCCAGAATTAATAAACTCCGGTAAATTTGGGGGTCTGGGGTTTTTGGCCACGAGGAATCGATTGACGCCGGTTTTGAAGCGCTTCGGTCGAGCAGTTCGGAGTTACAGATAGGATATTTTCAAACTTTATTAGTTCGCCATAATGGCTATAGATGGCAGCACTTAAATTTTCTTTGTCTATTGCCTAATAAGTTTCAAGCGGTAACGTGCTGCCATCTATAGCCAATATGGCGAACTAATAAAGTTTGATGACCACACGATTATTTTTAAATCACAAAATTACGGTAAAACAAATATAAAAGAAAAAATAAGGATAACTTTGATATTTTTACTAAATTTTCTTTTGAAAAAGTACGATTCTAATTCCACTGCTTTTTACTAAGGTAAATTTGTTAATGAAATTTTGAATTTAGCGCTCGTTCGTTAACTAAAAAGATTCGTTCTTTTTGATTCGTTCAAAATTTCAATATCCAAATATTCGAATTTCCAAAAAAGCATTTAAGGAACTGATTTCGATTTCAAATCACCGTCAACAAAGTCCGACGTTTCAACATTCATCAGATTTCAAGCTACATTTTCAACATGCAGAACGCACCTCTACATGAAATTCTTCAAGGAGCCGGAATTTTGGAACAACAAGCGATCAACTCGCAAATGGACAACTAGAAGATACCGTCATTGTCAGAATGCTTCTCCATTACGCCGAACAAGCTTACCCAACCGTCAAAGTTGCCGTACTTCACCCTGAATTTGTCGCACGCTTCTACGTTACAACAGCGGATGGCGCTTATGAAGGAATGGCTCTTCTCAACGATATCAGCGACCAGAACAAGGCTTCCAACTATCTATACGGCGTCCAACAAGGATTCGACGTACTACTCATTCCCATTCACAAGAGAGCTCAAATGGATAGAGGCGAACACTGGATGCTAGGAATTTACGAAGCAAGCTATGGAGAACGTCAACTATTAGTCTGCGATCCAGTCGACAACCCGCTGCCCATCGATGCTGTTTTGAGAAAAATACTGCGACACGTTTTGAATACCGTTGTTACGAATGAAAAGCTGAAAGGATGCATCGTGAAACCTCGCAACGCTTACAACCACCAAGATGACGCGTCTTTCTGCTGAGTTTACATCGTCTTTTATGCTCGACAATACCTCTCTCATCGACGCCTTTTCGTGGACAAGAATTTTCAAGAAGCGGATGAACGGAAGCAAATTTACGAATTCGTTGTGAACAGTGACCAATTGAACATGTCGGGACCATCTGAAGCCGCATCTTTCATATCTTCGACGAATATGCACGCTTTGAATATCCAAGACCCGATGATGACGCCGTTGCGCCCGACAAGAGCAGTCAAGCAGCGTAGCAAGGAACGAATCTCGGATATATTGATGGAACTTAATGCATCTCAACGAGAAAAATACCTCGATTATGAAAGACGCAGACGAAAAAACGAAACAATGAGGGGCCGCAACATTCGCCTAGAGGAACAACGCCGCCGTAATGAAAGACTCCGTAGAGCTGATAATACGAGGAACATTGAACATGCGCGTTGATCCCGAAGAAGAAGAATTCGCGAAATACCTGCTAAAGCTCGGGGAACTCGAAGTGAATGAACTCGGCGAAATAGAAGTCCCAGAAGAAATTCGCTCTGGTGGTAACCTCATCGATGAAATCTTCGGACCATGCCTCAGAAGTGGGAACTACGAAGCAATGAAGAATCGCGCTATTCTTGCACCATTGAACGACGATAAGGACAAGATCAACGAGCAGATTATCGCTATGCTTCCAGGTGAAGAGAAGACATACACAAGTTTCGACTCGGTAAAGGATCAACATGAAGGGGGAATTCAATTCGCGCCTGAATTCCTGAATTCGATCAACATCGCCGACTTGCCTCCACACAATCTGAAGCTCAAGAAGAACGCCATCATCATGCTTCTCCGAAACTTGGACGTCTCTGAAGGAATGTGCAACGGAACACGATTGATTGTCACCGAACTTTGCAACAACATCATCAAGGCTAAGATCATTGCTGCCTCCTGAGAATCCAACCCACACCCGAAACGTCGTATGGAAGGAAGTCCTGAACAAGAGAAACTCACCAGCCGCACCTGCCTCTCCGACAAGAAACTACCTGGACAACATGGAAGACTTCGCAATCGATGATTAATGTTTATTATGTTTATGCTGTTATAGGTTTATAATATGTTTCTTATGTATGTATATATGTTTGGTTTTTCTAAATAAATTTGTCAAAAATATTGAACTTCAACACACTTCAATCTTTACACTGCTCACTTTGTACCATTTCTTTAATTGTATAATTTTTTGTTATCAATTACATTTTATTTCCTATGACTTTTCAAACTTTACCTTTGTATAGAATAGTTCCCTTTCCAAACTCTAACTTTGTTTAGATAGTTTACAATGGTGCACTTTAACCAGTTATCTTTTCACCAATGATTTCACAAATTTTCTTATGGCATGCATTGTTTTGATAAATCACAATTGAAAATTTAAATCTTCGAGTTAGCTTCGATACCTGTTTTCTCCGAGCGGAGCTCGGTCACCCGCTGGTAAATGTAATATAAGCTTATATTACTTTCTAATCGTGAACTCTAACCTCTCGGCTATGCTGAAAGACATCAATATTCTACCATTAAAATAAATTTTACGAATAATGCACTTGTATTTTATGCCGTAATTTGATCAGGAATAATTTACAATGTATGATTACTATACCATGTTCTGATTTTGGGCTCCGATAATGCTGTAAAGGGACTATGAACTACAGGGATTCTATCATAGGTGGTAGTATGAAACCCAACCAGATTCTCAGCAATGTGTACCTTCCCCTCTGGCAAATAAATGTGGTCGGTGCGTAATGCTGATTAGGGTGCTACCAACAGAATGTTTATTTCGAAATAGTAAAACCTTAACTTCCGTGACCACCTGACCAACAAACTGTCTATTGCGGATGTGCTTACACGTTCTAATTTTAATTAAAATACTTATCTAGGTTCTCGTTGAAATATTATTATTATTTTCATTTGATGGAATATTTACAAGTTTCAAATTTTAGAGTTATAAGTAATAATAATATTATAGGTTTAGAAAGAAATTTTCTTTCTGATGTTTACTATATAATTCGAAAACTATGACAGTTGGCTATTTTATTTTCTTAAAAAAACTGCTACTTTCCAAAAATATGTTCTTCTAAAAGGAAATTCAATCCTTTCCATGAACATGGTCCTTTTGGAAGTTCTTTCAAAATAGTTATTTGAATTTAAAACATAACCATAATTTAGAACATCTAATATTTAGTTTTATCGCTATCTCGCATATCTGGCATTTGTTTTTATGAAAAATAAGAGATTCTCAGCAATGTTGATGCACGCGAAATATAGATTTGATGATAATACATAATTTAGTTCAGGATAAAACTTTAAATTGCTTGGAAACTTCATTACAACATTCTAATAACTGTAATTTCTTTGTGTGTTTTAAATGTCTCTTAATAATAAGTGATGAAACGAATAAAACAATACTGTGCATACAGAGGCAATAAAAAATAAATAAAATATATTTTTATTTTTTCAAACACTTTGTCACATTTTTAATATGTTCTTAAGACTGTTTATATTCTTTTATAAAAATGAATACAATGTAATGGAAATAACGAGCAAAACTATAACATAGTGAAAATTCAAGTAACTGGAAAATGACTCTTAAGGAATACATGACTTAAAAATTATTGTTTAGTTTATTTATCAATGTTTTCGCTGAAATGTTTAAATTTAGTATATAATTAATTTTAAGATATTCAAAATATGTATCCATATAAATTTGGTTTATAAATTTACAATTTAAGTAACGCGATAAGTGAGGAATAAATAAGTACAATGATTTTGAAGATAGAGTTTGTCTTCTCATGTTTTTATTTCATGCAAATTATAATTACAAATTATTGAAAATTATCTGAGAAATACATTTTACTTTTCTGTAATAATAAATTTTCTTTTGTGAACGAATACTGTGAGATACTTAATTTTTTTTTATAAGTAAGGAAAATCAGCCCAAGGTGCAACAATATGTACCTCGTATCGTCACCATAGATTGTACCTTATGTGGCCTTATGTGACACAAAATGACCAACACTCATTTTGAGTTCTTGTTTTCGAAACTTGAAAATTCGCTGAAATCCATGCAATTGCGAATTCTGCAATAACTATATTAATTATTCCATGCAGACGATACTTTGGGCTACGAAATCAGACGCAAAAGGTACTGTTTTTTTTAAAGTGTTGAATTCCCGCCCCTTTAAACATGGGGAGTAGTCGCAATCTGCAAAACATGGTCTCACTTGTTTAGTGTAAATAGAAGTAAAATATTATTTGCCTATATTTATATTATTTGCATATCCAAAGAATTTCTGCACTCCATTTTTTGTTCTTCATTCAGAATTCCATTTGTTTCCTTCATTTAATTTAATAAAGGTCAAACAGATTTTGAAATCTAAGGTGTAAAAAGTTTTACAGCTTATATTTCAAAACCTAAAATTTAAGAAGAAACAATGATACATTTTGAACAGAATATAACAAGAGTAAGTAATTTATTTTTACGATAAGGATAATGCTGTTTTCTAATTACAAAAAAAGGTTTTTTTTTTTCTCTGAACGCATTTATTACGTTTTATCACACAATCTAATTGTTTGAAAAAAATTCAATAACAATAAAAATAAAAAGAATAATTTTTATTTAAGCAAAAACTAGGGTATTATTTCTTTCCTTTCCTGGATTTAATTACCTTAGAAAAAATTAATGAGTTTCTTTAATAAAGCAATTAATATTTTAAAGAAAGTGAAAAATTATAATTTAATTGCTCAGAAGCTAAAACAGGGTACAAAAAATATCTCTTAAAGCTTTTTTGTTAATATAAATAAAATGAATAAAATACTATTTTATGCTTTGAGATATTTAAAGGAAAAGGAACTAGTAAAAATCATTTGCTCATTATAACAGATATACTCTTATAGTAAAACAAAAAAAAAATACTTGCATTTCTTCCAAAAAGTAGAAGAAACCAAATATTTTTTTCGCTTAAAATGTTTATTAACTTGGTGTCATGTTTTGTGTTCTTAAAGATATTTTTATAGCAAAGTTACCAAAAAAGTTAATTATATTTGACAGAGACATAAAATTCCGAGATGATTTAGATTGGTATAAATTTTTTAGCAGTTGAATAAATTTTTGCAGCAATAAAAAATAATTATCTGAATAATTAAGATTTTAGCACACTTTTGGAATGATGAATTTATAATGTTATAGTTTTATTTTATTTGATAACCGTCATTGAACAGACGACCCAATATTTGGGTTTATGACTAATAATGTTCAACTTCATAGCCTTGCAATTTTGCACCTTATTCAGAAGACAAGGGAACTCCTGGATCAAGTATAGGGAGAAATTTCCCTTCGCAGTAGACATTTTGATGGACAAACCCGTATTTTCCTTACATGGTGAGGAAAACCACGTAAATATCCCATGTTTAGCCTAATGCCAAGGGGAATCAAACCCATAATCCGTCTACCACTGAGGATATTTTACGTCATCACTGTGATCAAAGGTAACCTGGTGCGGAATTGAAATCTCAGTCATCAGTGGGATCGAAACCGGGTCACTTCGTTGGGAGGTGTGGACTCTATCCCCTGAGCCACCCCTTCTATAATGTAATAGTTTGAAGAAAAAAGTTGAAACGAAATTAAAAATAATGCAATACATGTAACAACATAAATTAACCGTAAATATTTCGAATCAACTAGTAAAAAACTATTTTTGCGCAACCGCAATTTTATGGTCTTAATAGTCATTTTTTATTCCTGTTGCAGCTGTGGGATAGGTCTGAAGTAAAATTTTTATTCCGACTCTTTTTTGTAATTTTAGATTAGTAATTCAATACTTTTTTTATAAATAAGAGAATAACATAAATAAGTGTAGAGTCCCCTTGCCGTTAAGCTAACCATGGGAGATTTTTCTCTCCATGTAATGCAAATGGGGGTTAGTTCCATTTATTCCGGATTAGTTCACTTATTCATTAGTTAACTATTTTATTGATTCCTTGATTCATAAATAAACTGATTCATGCATCATATCTTCATTTATTTTCTTATTCATTGATTGCCTTTACATTCATTTGCTTATTTAACTTATTCGCTTATATATTTTTCTTTCCTTTATTTACTAATTTATTCGCTTATTCATCGATTTGATGATTGTTTGATTAATTAATTCCCACACTGATTTTTTGTTTCACATATTTATTAATTTTTCATTTATTATTCAGAAATTTATTAATTCTCTTATATTCTCTGATTCGTTGGTTTCCTTGTCTATTGATGTGATAATTATTGAATCGTTGACCTTTTAATTTTTTATTGAATCTGAATCAGTGAATCATTGTTTTATGCATTTACTAATTTTCTGATTCGTTGGTTCACAGATTTATTGAGTAGTTAACTCAATTATTCGTTGATTTATGCACGAGTTTTTACTCGTTTGCCTTCGGCTAATCTTTGTGCGTTTAGCCTAGAACTTTATTTTACGTGTAATTCAATTAACTTATCCTATACAAGTGGTAATAAAACGTATTCTCTGAAGTAGTAAATTTTCCGAAATAAAATTTTTTTTCAGTCATCTCTATCCTCAGTATAGTATTAAAATACGAATTTTTACCCTACGTTTTTTCAAGCATTCATGGACAAATAGGATCGAATTTTGGCTATTTATGGAATCTACCAAAAAATAAATAAATAAATAAATAATTTAAAATAGTCATTGAACTATTAAGGAATAGATTATGATTATAAAGAAAATCTTATAATTTTTTTTTTCATTCAAGTAATGAAGTTTATAAATAATACAGAATTTTGGATGAGTAAGATACATTAATAGAGGTAAAAATTGCAGTGAATAAATTTAAAAAAATTATGCCATATCCTATTTTTCCTTTTACTTTCCATGCTAATTTTATGTTTAAATTTATGCCTAAACAAAGCCAAAATATTATTTCAAACCTTGACTTCGTTATTTTTATCAAATTTCCTTACGTGTCATATAATAAAGATACGAATCGTGGATCTGACAATGGTGTCAAACTCATTAGCAGGAATAAACCGTTGGGTTTACAACATATTTTTAAACTTGCCTAACTGATCAAGTAAACAAAAATTATACCGATTAAGTATTTAAGTATAAAAATGTAAAACTTATTAAACTTAAAATGCTACGTTATATATTATTATTATTGATTTTGCTCTTTGCAAAGTCAAGGGTCATTAAAAGTTTGAAATGTCTTAACAAATTGATATTTTTTGGCAATTGAAAATAATATTTGGCAGTTAAAAATATACTTGGTGATTAAAAATTATAATTGTCGATTAAAATAATATTAAACTCGGGCTTGGCTTTAGTATTTTTTATTACGCCTCTATAAGTAAAGCCAAAACAATCTCTCTTATCATATAAATAACACAATTTCCTCCTTGGTTTTAGCGTATTTTTTTAAAAAATTACTTTTCTTATTCTTCGCATAACTGTCATATTTGGGTGTGGCTGTTACCCATCTAGCTCTTACTGAGGCAGTCAAGCAGCTCAAATTGGCGATAAATTACACGAAGAAAAACAAGAATACGTTTTTTCAATTCATTTTACTTGGCAAAGATAAAAAAAATAAAACTTCATTGACTCGGTAATGCAATTTGGTTGATGCATCATACTTTGCAGGTGACAAGAAATTGTGAAAGTGTTCTAATTTTATAGCTTCGTTAAATATTGAAAAGACAATCTGTATAGTTTTAGATGTTATTTATAAGGGAAGCTGAAACAATATTTCATTTAGTCTAAGTTGGATTTGCATTATATATTAAGAGTTCATTTTTAGAATTTGGGAAATATCAGATTTTTTAGCTGGAACTCATTACTAGTCTCTGTATTTAAACATAGAGATAAATATTTTACCAGTTATAAATAAATATTTTAGTTATCCTTAAATAAGCTTATACTTATTTACTTCTCAACCATGTATCTAACTTTTTTTAATGTCGATTTCGAAAATGTGTCTTATCTAAGATTTGATATAATTTCTAACAATTTTCTTAACAATTAAATTTATAAAATTAAATGTATTAAAATTAATTATCATCTTTAATTTCTCTCTGTTGCATACTTTATACATTTAAATATCTTTTTCATTTGTAAATTTTACTAATTTCTTTTCGTTCTAAGCGATCCCAAAATATTATAATGCGGAGAAAAAAATTCTTATTACATTAAATTATGATACTGTATGATAATAACATTACTGGTTAAAAAATATATTTTTGGTAATAAAAACTAAAATATACGATATTTAAATCATTCAGTAGGTTATTTTTTCGTTCATATAGTAAGGGTTTACCGGACATTCTAGTTTAAAAATTACAGTTTTTATTACCACGCATTTATTAAAAAACGCAAAAATGAAAAGTAAATTTTATCAAAACAATGCTATGTTCTAATGTATACTCATAAAATTACCCAATTTTACCACATTTTTCAAATTTTATCGTACATTTTAAAACTATATTTTACTGTTGATTTTATCAAAATAATTACCAAAGCGCTTCGTTAAAAAATACCGAGATTTTTGATGTTTCTATAGAGACCAAAAACACGGTTAATTTTGCTATATTCTAGCAGTTTCTGCTACATTGTTTTTCAGTGTAAAGTGATTACACTGTCAAGACTTTTGAACCGTGTCAAACCAAAATTGTCGCAATATAAGCTGAAATTGCTGCAGTCTTAAAATGATGCTAATTTGGGCCATATTGTTCTTAAGCTTTATTACTCTATACTAGAGTTCAACTTGATTAGAAACATGGTTCAATTTAGCATTTCATTAAGAAATCAGCAAATTTGTACTGTACTGTGGTTTCAGACAGTAATAATATGTTTAAATGTTGAACCGATTTTTCTGGTATGGTATCGAAGTATTCTTATTTCAATATTTCATATTTGCTTAAAAAACCACAACAAATACCGATATATTTTCTTCCTTTCTAAATCGGTGATCAAACGTTCAAATTATTAAATATTTCCTTTTTACAAACTGAGGCAAACAACATTAAAGAGCACAAAAAATTTATAAAATACAGACAGCTGTTTCGGATGCTCAAAGGGCAACCTTCATCAGGGCGACAGGATGCACTGATGAAGGTTGCCCTTTGAGCATCCGAAACAGCTGTCTGTATTTTATAAATTTTTTGTGCTCTTTAACGTTGTTGCCTTAGCTTGTATTTTAACACAAAGGTCGCCCACCTGTGTATTTATTTCTTTTTTATTTATGAGTAATCAATTTTTTTTTAAAAAAAAATAGTTGTATAAGTTTTCCTTATTTCTCTTTATTCAGATAAAATTATACTGACAATGATATAAATGTATTACTTATCCAAAATTCTTACATAATGTTACTTCAATAAAAGTAAAATGATTTGAACATCAAAATTTTAAAAAAAGCAAATTAATTGGAATTTATATCTAACTGCTTCTTATCAAAGAGGAAATAATTAAAAGATATATATTTAGCTGCTCAGGAGAAATATCTTACAAAACTTTACTTTTAAAAAGCCAAAATAATTAGGAAAAGTCTTAATCATTTTCAATTATCTGTACCTTTAATTTTCTTATCGTACTCAATTAGTTTAAATAGCTAGTTTTGTTGAATTATAAATCAGAACCCACGCATTCACGTATTCATTAAAGAAAGTAAACGAAAGAAAAATTAATTCTTATCGAAATTTTTACTTTTCACAACACTCTCTTTAGTCGTAAAAGATCTGAAGAAAATAAAAAAAATTATCTTTAGATAATGTAAACATGAACTCTTTTAAATAAGAAAAGTTGTTGGGTAAAAGTTAATCAACGTCTCGATCTTTGCGTTCGCTAATCAGTATGAGATGCATGGTGACATTTTAATAACTTTTTGAACTCATGGCGTGGGTTACTCTTTCATTTATTTTCATTGAATATCACTTACAAGTTTATTCAAGTGAAGTATTTAGAAGTTCTTAAACAAACAATGTTATTGGTTTTTATTTCAGGTTTGCGTGTTGATTTTTCGACGTTCTTCTGTCACATTTGAAATAGATTTTTTAATGCACAGAAATAAAACAAAAAGTATATTTTATGATGATAATATTAACAAATCATACATCTGTGCTGCATTCAGTAAAATTTATCTTTGGAATTTCAAACGTTTTAATTTAGCGTTCAATGAAATATGTTTGTGTTTTACTTAGCCAAATTGTAAATGAATACTAAAACAATATCTATAAGTATCAGGTAGAGTGCCTAGAGTATAAAGCACTCTAGTATCTGGGAGTGTGGGGGGAAACCAGGTATCTCAGTTTGACAAAATTAGTTCTGTTTTCTAGCGGGCAACTCTGAATCACTCTTTACTGGTCAAGAAGGAGGACCTACCTTATTGGCGTGTTGTTGTTGATTAAATTCTTGAGTCTGTATAAATATTAATTTGTTTCATTAAGTAAATTGTATAGTGGCTTAAGAAATAATTTATTTGTGATGTTTACGTCAAAGAATTTTTTCACAATCGGTAAGGTAAATATTAAATGAATCTTGCTTAAGAGGAATAGTTAATTTTTCAAACTCCTTCATATGATAAATAAATTCTTCGTTTAGCATAGCTATTATGTTAATAAACAGTTTTCTTTTTTTATTTTATGTGTGCATAATGGTAATATAAAATAATAGCTGAAAAAAACAGATTTAAAATACTTGATCAAACAAATGCTATTAAAATAATAATTTAATTAATTAATATCATAATACAAAACGCAAAGCGTTAAGACTTTAAATCCAGTGATGGAATTTCCGCGGACTAAATACAATTTTAAAGGTTAAAGGGAGACGAGCTATTTTTATACATGCAAATGAATTTTTTGAATTTTTCTCCACATGTAACGTAAACTTGAGTAAGTAGTATTATTCCATTGTTTGAACCGGGGGTTTCCTTGTCTTCTGGATTGAGCTCAAAACTGCAAGACTACAGGTTTGAATATTGATAGTCGTTAGCCTGAAAATGAGTCGGCTGTTCGACAGTAGTTATAAAATAAAATTAAAAAAAAAGTGATTAACTCTGCACTATATGGATAATATGAAAAGTTGAATCCGCTAATGTAAAAATCACTTATCGTGTACTTTGTCATGCATAAGGAATTATTCAAGTGATTTTTTACTTTTACATTTCTTGTGAACAGTATAAAAGCTTGTTTATCGAGAAACAATTTCATGAATATAATTTTTATCTGCAACTATTTATTTCTTTTCTGTTGTTTAAAATATTAATGTTCGTAAAAATATGTATTGTAAGGTATGAACGTTTTTGCATTATTTTTAACTATGTATTATTAAAAATAAGTTACCAAGATTTGATCAAAAAATCGTCAATTAGGCACTTGCAAACGCTTATAAGTATTTCACTTCCTTTTTTTTCTCCATTTCACATTACCTGAAGCAAAAGAAAATAAACAGAAAATTTTCTAAAATTTAGACATCTTTAATTTACTTAACATATTTCAATATATTTACAAATAATGTTTGAAATGCCTCAGTAATAGATTGCTGTATAATCTTTTTTTATGTCAGAGTGCTGTTTAAACATATTGGTAAGGCTTAAGAAATGTATCAGAAATTCAATTGAATCGATCTTCGAGGTTTGATAAAGTATTCATAAATGAAATCCGAATCGCTCGGTCGTTATGTCGTTACTTAATCATAAAATATATTTTACCGCATCTAACACAATTTCAAACTATTGCTTTTTATTGTTGAACGGATTACATAATAACACAATTATATTGTTGAACGGATTAACATAATGAAATAAAGCGAAGGAAATTAGTTCTAAGATAAAATTTTAAAAAAATAGCTTGCTTGAAAAATAAGCATTTCAGTGTGTTTTCATTTCTCGCTACTCATAGCAATTTTCATATCTTAAATTTCTGAATGAATCATTTTAGGGTTGTTTAGATTGTATGGTAAAAATTATTCCCAATCAGTACCGGCTTTCAGTGTGCCGGTACTTTTTACCGTAAATTTAATTTTTACTATAACAAGTTACGGAACAAAAAAGTTGATATACCGTATTTTTTACGGAATTATTACATCAAAATCACTGAATCACTCTGATGAAATAAATAGAACTGTAAAGATTCAGCAAATTATTTTAAGGTCAAATGTATTTTACGGATGATGCACACAAAGTGCAGTTACATGATATTGTAATTTGATTCTGAACTTTTTACAGTGTAGTCATTTCAAAGGAAAGGTTGGATCCAGCATAAGGATTAAGAACACTAGAGTGACCAATGTCCAGAAATATCATTATTCACCCCTAGGGATGCTTCCCGATTGTTCATCTTTTACCTGGTATTCCTTTCCGCATTTTTCTTTTATTTTACAATGATTTTGAGCAATACACACGAAAGTATCTGCTTTATTACAATTTATTGATTTGATGTCTAAATTGACGAGAATTACAGTTGGTAATATTCGAAAAAACGGTTGTTACAGGACTATCTAACTATACTCTTCGTTAATTTTATAAAAATACGAAATAAATGCAAAATTAAGATAATTTAGATAAATACATAAAAAGATACAGTTACAGTTCGTTAATACAGTTTTCGATAATAACTAATAGAAAACATCAAGTTAATGTATAATTAAAATAAACATGATGATAAGAATGATTGGATTTACGTAATTAAATTTATTGAATTTAACTTTAATGATGTAAAATTAAATTAAAGTACCAGTTCAAAGGAGCTGAAACAAGAAGTTCATAATTGAAGAGCGATCCTCTAGGTACGATGACAATTCTGAAAATTTGTTGGTGGGTTGTTTCAATCCTTATAATGTCCCTCCAAATTTCTTTCTGCTGAGTCATTTAGTATTGTATTTACTCAAAAATTCATAATAAAATCTTATTTTTATTGCGTAGTTGCTAAATAGGCTAAAGAATATAATTTCGTAATTATAATACTCAAGAGTAAATTTCGTGAAAATAATGATTTTTTAGGAGATTAACCTACCAATTAATATTATAAGCATTCTTTCTTTCACGACATTAAAATTTATTTAGAAAAAAATTCTTTCGGCTTCTTATCGAGTTTAAACCAAACTGAGAATCAGGCAATTATCTTTTTTTTTAATATTTATGAGAAAACTGACTCTTTCCTCTTTTGTTTAATTTAAGAGCTTGAAAAAAAAACCGAAAATCGCATTTTAGTAAACCGAATAACATTTTAGTACCTCCGAAAATCAGAAGTTTAGTAAAGTTAATTCGTTTTTCAACAGTCAAAACAATACCCCAGAGGACAAATTTTTAAAATTATGAAAATTCCTTCACTGAAATACTGTTTGATTCAGTCAAATCAAGGAGAAAAAGTTTTTAGTTTTGATATTTTTTATTATTTTACTGTACTTGCAATACCCCTTCTAACACTCAAACAATAATGTTATTTTACAATCTGATAAAATATCAAATTCCATCAAGTAAACAGACAAAAAAAAAGTGCTCAAAAAGAAAGTTTCTGCTATTTTGTCTGGGAAAAAAAATTGACTTTTCACTGCCAACATTGCAACTATTTTCTTTTAGACTTCCCTCCATTTGCAAGTTCAATCTATAAGAGGGTTTTTTCAAAATTGAACTGAACTACTAACTTTGTTATTTGAGTTTCTCTTTTATTTTTTTCTAGTATAGCAGACCTTTTTCCTTTTAAAAGGTGATAGTTGTATTGGCTTGAGTGAGCTACTCAGTAGTTTTTATTTCCCTAAAAAAGAAATAAATGTCTCAGGCCAATGAAAGACTTGTCTAAGAACAATAAAATAGTTTTATGTAGGAGGTTAGAATGTTTTGAAGAAGAACTGTCAAGTAATGTTTCTGATTAGCTATTCTAAATTGTTTGAGGATCTCAATAAGAGAATAAAATAAATTTATCTAATCTTTTTCCCGAAACAAATTAGCAATAACCTAATAACCAAAATTAATAAATAATCTTAATTATACATTTTTTCTTTAAGAAATTTTGAAAGTATAAAGAAATTGCAGTAAAATAAATAATTTTTCTGATGATTACTACTGACATCTAAAACAAATATATTATGGTACTGTGTGTCGTACTTAAACTATTTTTTTAAATATAAACATTGCTGCTAAAATGCTAATTTATCTTTTCAGTGAAAAATAAATAATTTCCTTAATTTTAAATCCCACTGTTAGAATTTTTATTTTAAAATTATGGTAAAATAACTGGCAGCATTCTGCCCATTCAATTAACCGTAAAGTTTAAGGTAAAGAACATCTGTTACCATTATGGTTTTAAAACAATTTACAACTCGCATAATTATAAAACAATTAATAAAAAACAATACGCTTTTCAACCATTTACAAATAGCATGGTTTCAAAACAGTGAAAGAGAAGTTAACTTAATATTGGAGCTAGGCATTTCATTTGGTAATGAGCACTGGAGAGTGCCAAACTCTGAAAAACTCTGATGATGTGTTGAGGAGAATGGAGGAAATATTCTGATGTCAACTCTGGAACTCGAACCCTCGTTCCAGGACTGCTAAGTACAATGCTCAATATATACATACAACCATTAAAAACATAAAGCCTGTAGAAGTTTGCTAAATTTGCCGACATTTTAAACGCTTCATAACGTGAGAGATGGAACAGAATAGTTTTTTATATGAGCTTTCGAATAATTTACAAGTAGTGGTGTGAAAAATACGTTAAATCTAATTTATAAAAGAGAGAGAGTAATATATCAATGCATACATTTAGCTACCACTAGAAGAAAGTTTTCCAAAAAGCTTAGGAGCTTGGCAGGCTTGCCGTTCTGTCGGTAACGAGTCTGTCTTTTTACGAAAGTGCTTTGGTAATGATTTTGGTTAAATTAACAGCAAAATATGGTTTTATAATGTGTGATAAAGTTTAAAAAATGCCGCTAAATTCATAAATTTTATCGCGATATCTTAGAGCATGGTATAATAACTATTTATTCGATTAAGTTTTATTCTCAAATTTGAATTTTTTACTAAATTGTGTGGTAACAAGAACGATAGTTTTAAAAACCAGAATTTCCGGTAAACCGTTTTTATATAAAAGAAGAAATTACCAAATGAATACTTTAAGTACCCCATATTTTGGTTTTATTAATCAGAATTAATGTTTTTTTCCACCAAAAGTATCTTTACCATACAGAACGGTAATTTTACTAGAATTTGTTTCTCTGTGCACATCTTTAAAAATTTAATTGAACTAAATTGAATTTTAAAACTATACTCCTCCAAAATAGTATTTTAGCTCAATTTAAATATTGTAGTGTTATTTCGTGTCGGTATAAAACAGAATCTGAAGACATTTTAACATTTCTGTTGAATTAATTCCACGTGTTTCATAAAATTGAATCATGTTAATATTTTAAAATTAATTTATAATTCACGAAATAATAATAATAATTATTATTATTTGTTGGATGTGATGTTTTTATTACGCTGATTTATTTCTAATTAAAATAAAGTCATTCGCTATTGTCAAAATTAATTTAATATTTTTGAAGAAATCAACGGGCATTTAATTTATTTTGTTGCTTTTAAATGAATTATGAATCTTCATTTGCTCCCGAAAAAAGATTTGCTGAAAAACATTCTTATTACTTTAGATTATTTACCGCTTGAATAACTTGCTCTTAATTAACTTATTGTGAAGGAAAGTGCCGACTTACTATAAATTATAAACATTTGCTTGAAACATTACTTTTCTAATTAACTCAACAAATAAAGGAAATGTATTTAGATTCCTCTCTTCAATTAACTCGAGAAGATCATTTCATTAAATAAAATTGAATTGAGTAGGAAGCTAGCTTTCGATTAATAAAACGTTCTCTTTTATCACGATAAATATAATGATTACTTAAACAAAACAAATACTGCGCATGATATAAAGCAGAAAGCAACTTTGGGTATTATTTTATTTTTATTTTTATTATTTTATTTCTAAAGCTATCTAAACATAAAGTGGAAAGTGTTCATTAAGAGAATTAGTTTCTTTGCTTCTATGTTTATTTCCAATCTGATTCAGGAAAACTAAAATTGTATTGCATTAAAAAAAAAATATGGTGAACAATTCAAAAGCATTTGCAAGGAATTTTTACTTCGCAAAATATATTAATGGATTCCATTTTACCTGCTTTACTTAATGGATGGAAATGTTAATAATTACCATAAAAATTAAGTTGCTTTTAGAGAATAATTAGCACTCACTCGGTGAATAAAGCCGTATTACAAAGAAAGCTCAATTTATAGAAAATTAGAGGAACTAACTTACAAAGGTAGTTGAAGTAGTGAAGTAAATATAGGGTTTATCTAAATGATACTCTAGTCTCAATGGAGTTTTCACAAATATACAAGGATACGAGTTTTATCATCATCATCATCATTGGCACGACAGTACAGTGTTGGCCTTGGCCTTCTCGTGGAGTCCTTTCCCTTCTAACCAGTTCTCAGCTACAGTGCTCCAGTTTTTACAGTTTGGTAAGAGGAAGTCACTATCTGCCGTATCTGACCATCTGAGTTTGGGTCGCTTGGCCGATTCTTAGATGGCCAAGACATAAAAATGTTTTTATATGTACATTTATCCAGTCACCGCATAAGATTGCCCGTATATTTCAACCTTTAAATTTTGATATACTAGGACATTGTTCTACTTGGACTAAGGTGTAAAGCTTTGGTGATCTTACCTTAAGCAAGGAGGTCTCTGGTTCGAATCCTGCCGGAAACCAACAAATGTCTTTTCCCCCATATTTCCCCCTTCACATCTCTATTAAGATTATACACTTTGCTCAAAAATGAATGTATACTGTTTCAATTTTGAATGCATGAAGCTAACAAATTCGACTATTATTTTCTTCGGAGCTATTTTTGGTAAGCCTTTGCTCAATTGTGAGAAACTATTTTTTACATTGTGCGACGTAAGATAATTGATGCGTAGAAAGATGCATACACTCACCCAGTTTTTGTGTACAATATATGTATGTAATGTATATAGTATATTTTCTATTGATGTCCTCTACAGCAGAAGTGATGAGTTTCAGCAGTGTAGTTGGCATTGGAGGTAAATATAAGTTTTGTTAGTCACCCTGTAAGTAAACAGTATTTACAGTGTAACTTGTGAACTTAACAGTGTACTTGTAAATAAGAAGTCTTTTTAAAATTAATGAATAATCAGTCTAAATCTGTAGTTGGAGCTCAGAAATTATATTTTTACCTTATTTTACTGATCTGACTTTCACATACCTTAAAAACTTATGTGCAATATCTTTCCGAATATGGTGTTGAGCAACCCAAATCATTGTGCGAAGGAACATTTTATTCCGGGTTAACACCAAATCGAATTTTTATAATAGATTTAAAAGACATTTTAAAATCTAAACAATCATATCAGAATTAGCTCACACCAAATTCTCACGCATTCAGAGATAACGAGAATTATTTTTCCTGCCGAAAACACCAATGCATTAGTATTCCTCTTTTTTTTTAATTGCAAGAATTACTCGTCGAGACTTCGTTGTTGAGTTAATGAAATGATTTGTTGTTCGTCGTTAAAAAAGTCATGCGTATGAGTGTTTTGAATTGCTTTATAAGGATATATATAATTATTTATACTTTTATTTGGAAGTAGAAAACTTAAACAATTAGTAAGCTCACATTAAATGAAACTCCGAATAAAAGGAAAATAAAACGCCTGAAGATCAAGTGGTAAAACCATTTCTTTTTGATCTCACAAAAAAGATTTTTTACTTCACTTTAAAACAAACAAATTTAATAAAACTATTCCATAGCTTTCTAACACATTTTGGGTTATTAAAAATAGCGTTAGCAGTTTTCCGTATTAAGAGCAATACTTAGATAATTAAATTAAAAGTTGAGAGTTTTCTTAAGGGAATTTTTTTCTAACAGGCTCTAAATCCCATAACATATACTTTGGAATGAAAAATTCTAATACCAAGATCAGCTCGTGTAACGCATTTATATGTGACACTAGGAATTGCTTAAGGAAAAAAAAGAGATTCTAGATTAATGAAGGTAGAGCATCAGCAAATGAATTAAGCCGTTAATGGATCTGTCCTGCCTGTTATTGAAAATCTTCCTTATTGGATTAGTTAATGGTGGTGAAGACATAATAGAAACCCTTTCCAATAGAAATGCCAAATAGAGAGCCTAATAACTCGTTCTTGTGTTGATGTACTGTTAAACATTAAGTGTACACAAGGGGTACATGTATTTTTAAACTAATTCTAACAGCTACAGAAATAAGGGTTACCAAACTTACAATGCAGTATAAAAATGTATATAAATCACAATAAAAAGATGTTTTAATAAAGAATAGTTTTTTAATCCTGTTAATTCAAATGCAAACAAAAACCAATTTAAAATCACAACGTACTGTGTAATGAACTTGCTTTTAACCAATCATATTTTAAGTATCATTAGAACACCTGAAAAGACAACGCTGAGGAAAAAAAATTTTGTTGCATTTACGCAATGTTGTCCTATTCGGGTGTTGGGATTCCAATGAATTTAGTCTTGTTTTTAAAGCTACATTTTTAATGGAAACTTTAGTCTATTTTTTGTTGAAATGCACTTGTATAAAAACGTTAAGTACAACAGGTCGCGTAAATTCTGTGCCAAACTTCTAGGGATCAAGGCCATCAGAATTAAAATTGCATAAAATCCTATGCTGAGAAATGTCATCATACGCGGTAAGTGACGCGTCCCTATTGTGACCTGCTCAGAAACACACGAAGTAACAGTTTATAACAAGGAAACGCCCTCTAGGGCTCATGACTACTTTTCGGTAATTGGTTCCTATGCAGTTTTAATCTTGATGTTGTGCCCTTACTCCTCAAGAAGTTGGTCACTTTTTTAATGCGATCTTTAGTTATATATAACCTTTTTTAATCTTGTACAGTTTGATAGGAAATATACCAAAAATGTCATTAAAAAACTGCAGATTTGGAGAGAGAAACTGATTAAGAACTTGAAATCGGATGCAGGAAAAATACACATATTCGACACCGGTCTTCGAACCTCAGTAGTGGCTTAAATCCCACTCAGTTTCAGATCAACGGGAAGTAAAGTCTGCCAGTTCACAATACTGGACAAATATCTACAATCAGGTTCTTGGTCATGAAATTGTCGACCTTCAGCTTATATGATCTTCCTGACTGACAGCGGAATTTTGTGGGAATGCTTCATTTCTCTTTTACTTTGGCAAATAATAACAGGTGTAATAATTAAAAATACTTGGGAATATTTCCCTAAGAAATCCACAGTAAAAAAATGCAGAGTACATCAAAATAAAAATAATATCCACTATAGTTGGACGACTTACATTAACCAAGATATCTAGAGAGAAAGGCTAACAGGCATATGGAAAAGGAATGTTTAGACAATGGCTAGACTTCCAATTTTTTTTATGTAAGTCTGAGTAGTTAATAACTACCTGGACAATGGAAAGAATACTGAAATGGAGAAAACAACGCAGCACCTAATAAGATGAGAGCTTTGGTTATAGTCAACCAAGTTTTCTGTTGAGCAACAATAAAGGCCCAACGGTCACGGAAGATTGGTCAGTAAATCAACAACCAAGCTCAAAATAAAAAAAATATTAATTAGTTAAAAATAAATATAAGTACCAATAATATTTAACTCCCAGCATCAATTATATTATTTTAAATAGTTCATACTTACATAAAAAATATTTACTAAGTAGTCAGAAAATATGAAAAATGAAGTCAAGCTTTTAATCATCTTAGCGTAATTCTTACTTAAACTTAAACTATTTACCGCTTGTATTAAAAGTCGTTTTACTGCTTTTCTCTGCCTCTTAAGTGGGGAAATCAGATAAGTGAGAAGATGTCTTCATGCAGAAATAAAAAAAAACTTTAAGCCATAATTTTCCACATGTATAACGAAGAGATTAAAGTCAAAGTGATGAACATACGTATCGAAATTATGGATTTAGGGATAATCTTGTTAGAAAAACCAGGGAAACTTTCGGTTAATCAATTAAAGCCGATTTCTTTTTTTTACAGGGACAGCTTTAATATGGAGATATAAACTCGTAAAATTTACCCTGTTGATATAAGGTTTTATAAAACTTATTTTTGATAATCATTATATTCAAAAATTTGACTGGGATAGCCTGATTGGTAAGGCGCTGGACTCACATTCGTGAGAAAGGAAATTGAGTCCAAATCCAGCCGGTGATTGGTACATGATAAATCTGTCGGATCACAAAGTCCTCCATGTCCCCTTAACAAATTGTACCTCTTCGGGTACTGAATCAGATATCGATCATTCTCTGATTCAGGTCAAAGTTACGATCTGTGGATGAGTGAATGGATGTATGAATGGGTCTCGCCCTATAAACGGGTATAGCGTATTGATATGACAGAAGTCAAATTCTTGGCCATAGATGGCGCCACTGGAAAACAAAAACAATCGCATCCCTTGTCTGAATGATCTACGACTACAACATTACTTTCAAATTATTTGAATAACACGCATCGAGTGATCAGTTGATAATGTGGTTTTTGACTCATATTTTTCTTTATTAAATTTTCAAGTTGAATACACATCAAACAGTCCTCAAGTTTGAGAAAATCGTTAGTTTACTAAGCAATTAAATAAGTATTAACTATAGAATTTATATTATTCAAATGATTTCGTAAATGGGGTAGTTTTGTCCTAACTGTAATTCTTTCCTTGATAGTTTTTTTACTATTGAATAATACTTTTCCTTTTTCAATTTTCAGTAAACTAATTTCTATTACTTTTATTTTTGAACCAAGCTCAAATATAATTTATTGCGATGTTAGGAATAATCGAAATTTAAAGTATATTTCAAATATGATATAAAACTTGAAAACAAAAATATAAAGTTTATTTTAAATGCGACATATGTGCGTTCTTTTATTTTCAAGTAAAAGTTGGCTATTTTAATTTATTGTTCAAAAAATAATTGATTTGAATTCATTTGATACATTAGAAAATTTAATTCTGAAATCCCTTTTTCGGGGAATTTAAGTAGTGATTGCACTTTAGCACTTTTTGATTATCCTCTTGACTATCCTCTTTTTCAATTTTTTACTGTTTTAACTTAAATAAAATAAAACGCATTACTTATGAAGTATTTTTCTATTTGATTTCATAGCAGTTAATATTATCTTTTAAAACAAACTTTTGTGAAATAAAATTAATTTTTAGCTATAAAGAACTAAAACAGAATTGCTGATTTTTAAAATGTTAAAAGTATCAACTGAAATTGTTTTTGATAAATATATTAGAGGATCTTTCAAATAAATAAAAATAAATAATAAAACTACTTCTTAGTCCATCTAAAAAAAAGTCACGAGTTTTTTTAGAGGAGTTTTTCAAAGCAAATAACGAGTTTTTTTACTAAGGAGATTTTCAAAACAAATAGCAATTAAAACTTTCACTTTTTTTATGTCGCAGTAAGAACAGCTTTCAATTCTTAGCCCAAAGCAGGAGAAAAATGTAGTTAAAGTAGCCCCTTAAGAATTTTCTTCTTTTTTGTAATGTCAGCACATTATAACAAAGCAAAACACTTATTATGGACCATTGCCAGTTTTTTGAAGTGGGTGACTTCATGCTTCTATTTTTGAATCCAATATAATGTTTTCTTCAGATCTTAAGTGTCCAAATTGCTAATATAGCAAAAAGATAACCAAAGGCCGTACATGCAAAAATCAATAGTCACGCGCGCAAATATTTCGGCTAGAATAACCAGCACAAAGCATTTTTTAATAGCATTTCTAATGAGGAGTTCCCTCTGTTACTGAACTCTGTACTTATTTTCTGCAAGTGATGAGAATGAATATAGTTTCCGAAGCAAACAGTAAATTTATGTCTCTTTTTGTTTTTATTTGATTTCACTATAAGGAACGGATACTCAATTGTCACAAAACTTTCTTCGTATTTGATAAAACCGTTTCCTGGTATATGTTCCGAGCGAAAATTTCGTCAAAGTGATGAAATAACTATCGTCACGTCAATAACTATCGAGGAAAAGAACCCCATCAAAATTAAAGAGACATTTCGTTATTCTTATTTTTTCCAAAAAAATAAATTTTACTCGCTCTGCTTAATGTACTAGTTTGGATAACAATCACTTTGACGTGGACACTATATAAATCGTTCACTGTAACCCCTATTACATATGGACGGAGAGATAAATATTACTGCCATGTCCGAAACGGGAATCTAACCCGTGATCTTCCTAGTACGAAGACAGCTTCTTGATTACCATACAGGCCGAACGTCTAATTTTTTTACTTCATTTTTAATCGTCTATTCTGGTTAAGCAAAGCACTACGATGATAAGATTTCCGGTCGAATTAAGTTCAATTGGTTGAATTTAAGGTTACGATAAGGTCCGGTTTTCGTCATAAATTTGAGACTTCGTGTTTCATTAAAAAGCACTTGATTTTGTGAGGAAGTGATTCTCAAAATAAATGAAATGCATTTCAAGTTGCTGAATCTTGAAAAAAAGAAAGTTGAGAGTTTCTTACGTTAATTTACGTAACGAGTTACGCTACGTAAAAGAAAGTTAATTTTTGTGAGTGTGCTTTTTTAAGTTTTTGTTCGTTTTTGAAACGTCCAATATTTTTATTACTGTGATAATTCTGTTATTCAAACTACACAGATTTAGGCAAAGCTTACTTATTTAGTAATTTATTTTATGACGAATCTTCTGAAATAAAAAAAAACGAGAGTTTGTTTGCGCATGAGTCTCTTAATATTTATTTCTCATAACTTAATAGTCATTTATGCAAGGATTCTGAAACATCAAATGGAGCAATTTCAGCACGCTTTCTCAAAAACAGTTCAAAAATTTGCACTACTTTTTTCTTACTATTGCTGTAAGTTTTGTGATATTTCAGAATAGCGGAGTGCATCGCAATTAAGATAAATGTTCCTGATTTTTTTTGTTGCCATTATGTGCTTAGTTTCTCCTATCTTCAACCCTGAATACTGGCATGATTTTTGACTAAATAAATTATGAAACATAATTTAGCCAACTTTTTCTCTCCGAAATTTCTTAATTAAAAATTCAAGAATCTGTTATAGATATGAACTTGGTATTTAGTAAAAGAAAAGTTTCGAATCTTCCTCTCCATTTCAAAACACAAATTAAAAAAAAAAACAATTTTCCTCATTTCAAATGAATTTTAAGGTAAAGAAAAAGTTAATTTAAATGATAAAGTTTAAATAAAGTTAAAAGCATTAATGTTTCAATTATTCTTAGGTCTGTTAACTTTCAGAACGTCATTGCATCCTTTTTTAATAATTGTTCCTCCTTTCAAAGAACGAACTCGTACCGAGTACTCAGTCAATTAATTGTAAAAAAATGAAAATAAAAATAATTAATTTAAATAAAAAAATAATAATATATAGTTTTGGAGAGATTTTTATTAAACACTTCGCGTCAAAAACTATTCTTTTTCGATAAATGCGTTATTAAATAAAATTTTTTTTATTTCTATTATGGTTCAGTTTTTTAAAAGATATGAGACTAAATAAGATTAGAGTGACTGTTTCTTCCTAAATGAAACGTGCATATAACCATTTAAATATAAACATATGCATTGTTCTATTGTTGAAGAAATAAGATTGCGAAATTCACCATCTTTTGGAGAATTTCTAAAAAACATCTCTGTCCCAAAAATAGCAAATGATGTCAAATATTAACTTTAAAAAAATACAGTTTGCTGCTATTAACTTCAGGTTCCAAGTTTATACTCATCAAATTTCAAATTTATATTTAAATAGATTACAATAGATGGTACTGCTATCAGAAGGAAACTATAAAATATTGTTTCCTAAATAAGGTCTATTTGCAGAATCATCATGGTGCAATCAGAGTTAAAATTATTTACACTCTGTGTAAAAAGTTTCTTTTTAGTAGGTTTGTTGATGGAAAACTTTGACCAATCTCTTATTTGTGACGATGGGGTTTTTCGTGATGTTCGGGCGAAGACTTTGGCGATCTTCTCGTAGTGTGAGCTGTGCTTTTTAGTTCTCTTTTCAAGTTCTTGTTCCGCATCCAAGAGAAGGACTTTTCTTAAGTACCTTTGATTAATCTAAACTGAGTGTCTGGCCTTGAGGAATTGGATAATGGAATGGACTCGATAGTAATAACTTACAGAATGTCCATCTGAGTTGTTTTGTGTTCAGGCAAAATAAATTTTTGAAATAATTATGCCGGCATTTGTTGATTGCTTACTCAGTGTTCTTTTATGGCCCTGTTTTGTTAGACGCCAATAAATGTTAGCTGCTTACTTTCTTAGACATTGTCTTATTTCAGGTACACAACGGAGTTCTTATGGGTTCTTGCAGGTATTTGCTTGACAATATTATCTTTACTAAATTCAAATTTCAAATTGAAGTCATTTTTGTCAACCCGATAGTATATAATTAAATTCAAAAGTTCTGATATGCAGTAGAGGCATGGTTTTATTTCTTACCATCAGCAACGCCAACTGTTGACGAACTTTGATACTAATTTTATAATTTTGTAAAATTTAATTGTCTGAAATTAAAACGCAGCAAGTAATAGATTTCTATACTCCTCCAATTTATATTAATTGAAATTCTAAATTTTCTGCTCATTCTTCAAACATCCGGTGATTTCAACTCAAAGAGAATTTTTATCTCAAACTAATATTTAACATGTAACGCAAACGTCATTACATTTTAAAAGGTGAAAAAATAGCTTAAAAAAAGTTCATTTTGCAATTATTGTTTTAAATTCCTCCTTTAAACATCCCTATAAATTAGCTTATATGACATGGTTAAGATTTTCACATCAATTTATGATTCGATGCTATGAATTTTCTTTGCAACTAAGTTATTTTGAAGTAAATAAATAACCTAAAATGTTTATGAAAAATCATAAACTTGCCGTAGTTTTTCAAACCATAAATAACCTACCAATCACCTAAAAAAATAATTAAAATAAAAGTTAACCTGAATTTAGAGTGACCACTTTGTCAATCTTCAACCAGATTCCTCTTTCAAGCAGTCTTATAAACGCGTTTATGTCATATACAATGTTGAAATTTTAGCATCAAATTGCAATTCGATGCAATAAATTTTCTTTGCAACTTAGTTTTAAAAATAAACAACTGAAAACAGTAACAAAAATAAAATATTCGAAGCAGTTAAGCCTTAAAAATATCAAAGAATTTTAAATCAAAACAGGAAATTCAGGCAACTTCGAGGAGCACTTGAATTATTTTTGCTCTCAAGAACTAAATTCTAATGGTGAAAGCCTCTTTTCGAACGACATAAAATATTTCATAAGCGAAAGTAATAGCCGTTAAAAGTTCGGTGAGTTTAAAATCTGCCCTTCAATGATTCTTCTGAAGGACTTAAATATCGATTGGAGGACTCGTACAGTGTTGATGATTATCCTCCAATAGGAATTCAGGTAGCTCTAAAAGTTGTGTAGTTTCGATTATTTGAATGGAATGAAATTAAACTTCAGGGGGTTTGCATAATTTTCCATCACGTGTGGCGAGAAAAATTCATTAGAATGTTGGTACAAATTCTTTCACGTGCTATTTTTACTAAGATAATTTAACTTCTTTTTAAACTTAAACGTGTCTCTGTACAACCTAAGATAACTTGCTTAAAAGCTTTTCTTATTTTTCACGGTGCATTCTTATTGGCCAGAAAAATCATTTGATATCATTAACTAACCGGAAAGAATTTGTTGCTATCTATCTTAAAACTAGTCAAAATGCTAAGGTATTTGACTGTAAATTATTTATTATACATTTATATAATTTTAAAAGGTATTTTCAAATGATAATAATTAATTATTTCTTTTCATAATGTTTTTGACTTTGATTAATACTCAAAATTAAAGCTTGAAACTAAAAGATTTGGTATTTTATTATTTCATAAAGTAATTCCTGGAAATATGACCTTATTATGCAAAATTTTATGCTTAAGCTATTTAGTTATGATCTGAAAGTTATTAAACAGCAAGGAAAGGTGTGCTTATTTCTCCGAAAGCTATGTAAACTTTCATAATAAATTCTTAGGAAAACAGTGTTCAATCAACGTCTGCAATTAAAATAATTAAAAGAAAATAACTATTTAAAACTCTTGAGTAATATTTTCAATTGAAATTTCACACTATTGCTAAATAAATAATTTAAAAAAAACATTTATTGTAACTAAAAATAAGATAAAAATTTAAAAATAAAGTTTCTGTATAGCAACGATAACAGATGAAAATTTATCGGTTTAAATTTTATCTCAAACATTTTCAATTATTTTTACTAACCAGTGTTATTGAATAAAACATAATGAGATGAAATAAAAATTTATTTCGAAATTATTTATTTTAGAATTTATATTAGTCTGAATAAATTTAGATAACTTTTTTCAAATAAGTAAATTTTACTTCACATATAATTTTATAACTTTTTAATGACCGTTAATCCATTGAGTAGATATCATTGTTTTCTTTCTCCCATTTTACAAATAAAACTCGAATTTTTTATTAGTTTAAGATAACATGCATTTCATTAAAAGTAAATTATATATTAGGGGAACCGGAAAGTAATGTCGTTTCGGCCCCATTAAACATTTGTTAGTCTTAACAAATTCCTTTTTTTATCCATTTCTATTCATTTTTGATCAGGCATTGAAAGGTTGTTGCTAACGAGGGGGAATACATTATCGATTATAAATAAAATCTTCACAACATATGCACCGAAACGATATTACTTTCCGGTTTCCCTAATACTTCTGTATTTATTGGTAATAACTATAAAGGGAGGTAGGAAACAGCACAAATTACGAGAATTGTATAGCAAAACGTGATCAGAACTAAAGTCGTTTCTCTATTTTAAAGATTTTCTTTGAGAGCCTGGGCCTGGTATATTGATTTATCTAAATTATCTTAGTTTTATGTTAGTATAAGTTTTATCAAAATTTGCTTTCAAATAGAATCACATTGAGGGAAAAAATTACGCTTCAAGTCATGTAAACAAATACAAACATTTTAAACTTAGAGGCAAAGAAAATGAGGCTTATTATCAACAATATAAAAGTAAAATTTTGAAAATTAATCCTAAGACAATTTAATGACATATTCTTAGAAAATAATAAGCTTGAGGTGATAAGCGTTTTTACGTATCTTAGAAGTATAATTAGCAACAAAAGGGAAACTGATAAAGATATACGAAACAGAATAAACAAAGCCCAAAGCAGTTACGCCAGGGCTGTCCAACTGGCGACCCGCGGGCCGCATGATGCCCTCCAACACATATTGTGTGGCCCGCCAACTTCTTATTCAGGCTGATCGGCCTCTGTTTTCCCATTAAAATGTAAACAAATTGTTTTATAATCCTTCTGTTCTATTGTTTTATAATTAATAATTCAACTATTAATTGTTATTGTATAAGTGGTAAGAGGTTATTGTTCAACTTTTTCAAACTGCTGTCCGCCAGGTGATCAGTGACCGGAATTCTGGCCCGTGGGCTCTTTGCAGCTGGACAGCCCTGAGTTACGCTACTCTCAATAAATTCAGGAAAAACAGAAACATAAAAAATTCAACGAAAATTAGAATTTTCAATACTAATGTTGAATCTGTCCTACCATATGGATCTGAGATATGAGACTGCAATAAAAATGATATGGAAAAACTTCAAGTATTTATTAACAACTGTTTAAGAAGGATTTTGCGCATCAAATTATTCCATAAAACTTGTAATGCAGAAATCCTTAGAAAACTAAAACAGAAAACAGATTGATTTGGAAATTAAGAAAACGTAATGGAAATGCATTGGTCATGTTCTACGTAAACTTGAAAAATTTAAGGTATAACAGGTTTTTGTTAGAAATCCTGAGGGCAATAGAAAAAGAGGAAGACCTAAAAATACTGGTGCAGGACGATTGCAAAAGAATTGAGAAAAAGACGTGGAGAGAGGCAAAATATCTGACCTCAAAGAGGGTAAGATGGATAGCTATGATGGAAGCCCTTTGGGAGTGAAGAGGAATATATGTGTGTGTATGTAAGAAAAAGTGTGGTCAAATTTATCAGAATATGGTAAAATTTACTTTGTTCACCAAAAAGTTTTTTTTACCGAATTTTACCGAAGCTCTATGGCTATAATTTTGGTAAAATTAACAATAAAATAATGTTTCATAATATGTGATAAAATCAGATAAATGTTGTAAAATTTGGTAATTTTATCATAATGCTTTAAATCATAGTATAAAAACCATTTATGCGGTAAATTAACTTTTCAGTTTTGTGTGTCTTACTAAATGTGTTGTAATAAAAGTCATGATTTCGAAACATAGAATATCTGATGAAACGTCACCATTTTATCGTAAAAATTACTTAATGAATATTTAAAAAAACCATATATTTGGGTTTTATTGACCAAAATTGAGATGTTTTTTTTACCAGAAATGTCATTAACATGCAGCACAGTAAATTTACCAGAATTGTTTCTCCGAGCAGAAACTGCTGCTCTATTGTAGTTTATTGATTTGTTAACTAACTAAACTCTCTAGATTTATTTGCCAAATCTAACTACGATAAAACAGCAATTTGCGAAACAACTGGAATACAATTTTCTAGAATAATTTTTCGAAAATATTAATCTGATTAGATTAATATACCCCTTTTCAAATTTAATACCTAAAATTTTAAATTTCTTGAGGTTCCACTTGACGTTAGAGAGCCACTTTTACCTAGATTTCTAATAGTAAATTTTAAATAATTACTAATATCAACAAATCCAAATTTCTAATATTACCAAACTATTGAGATTGGAAACATGCACAAATCTTATCAAATTACAAATAACTCAAGGGAATGGATGTATTGGTCCTTGAAACTAAAAAATATTCCCCAAACCGGAGTATGAATGTTATATTTTAAATATTTTGATTAATATCAGTTATAAAAAATAAATATAAAGATTTATTCTTTTCTGTTACTTTTTCCCACATTTTATAATGCTTATTATCGAAAGATATTTTTCTCAACTTAGGAAATAAAGGTATTTGGGATTTATGCATGTAAAATTTAAATGCCAAGTGTGCACATCCAAAGTTAATTTGATAAAGAATCAAAAAATCCTTAAAGATTTCTAAATCTGCTTATAATATAAAGAACAGAAGTTCGTTTGAAATATTTCTCGAAAAGATTTCCTTTTGAAATAAATAGATTATCACGCTGCATCAAAAATTTATTCCTGAACATTTTCTTATTATAATTTTCGACTCGCAGTTGCAAATATTTCTTTGATCATTGGTGCATCTGAAAATGAACAGATCGTAAATAGAATGTATGCATGCGTGTCTTAATTTAATCTTTATCAGTTGTAATAGTATGCAATACGCTCATTCCGACGAGTTGAATTACTGTCTAAGTGTTTTTGATTTAGAAAGATTAAAGGCAGTTCAGAAATATATTGAACTTAACCGTAAAAAGATTTTAGTTAGAAAATTAAAAATAGTTTGCCAATTAAAAGTAATACATTTGGTTCTTTAAACCGTAATAATAAAAAACTTTTAAAAATTGTAACTAAATTTCTATTTCTTTGCTGTTTATTTAACTTGGTATAATGTGCATCTATATAATTGGATAAATTGAATAAAATAAAATTTAGATTCATTTTGATGTGTTGTATGCAGTATAGGGGAGATACTTTTGAATTGAAGTACTGAATTATAAAGTATACTAATTAATTGGAATGCTTAAGAAGAGTTTTTACGTCATTAAAATTTCAACAGAATTCGTGGTATAGTACGTATATTTCGAGGTATAGCACGTTTTACATCAGTGTTCCCCAACCTTTTTATCACCGCGGACCTGTCAACGTTTGATAATTTTGCCACGGCCCACTGAGGGGGAGGGGGCATTGATTGTTTATATTTTAGATTATTTTGATTTTGTAATTTTAATTTCATTGTATTTAAACATACCTTTAAAATAAAATACAGTTACACCAAAAAATAAAGTGATTTAACTTACTTGACGTTGCATCAATGAGAACCCTGAGCTTGTTTCTTTGCAATAAGACGGCTCCATCTGGGGGTAATCGGAGACGATGACACCCGAAGTGTGTTGCTTATCTCCAGTTTATTCCGTTGCTTTGTTTTGGTTGCTGTTACTGCAGAAAATCCCGCTTCACACAGATAGGTTGTCGGAAATGGCAATAGGGATTTAAGTGCTGTGGTGGCAATCTCGGGGTATTCTGCCAAGACTTTAATCCAGAACACCGGCAGAGTTGTTGTTTCGAACGTAGTCTTAAAGCCGTCGTCATTTGCAATCTCCAACAGTTGATCTTCTTCTTGCATTGACAAGCTAGATTCACCTGATTTGTTGGCAAATGGGTCGCGGATCCATTCCTTACCAGCTCGTGGGTCTTTTGTGGTTGGGAAGTAGCGCTCGAACTCTTTTAAAAGCAAAGACAGGTGATCGTGAACCAACTGGGAGAATGAATCTTCAGGCTCTGTCTCGCCTAAAATACCCGCTAATGTCTGAAACATGTCGAAAATGCCTCTGTTCACGCGTCGTCCCCATAACTCCAGTTTGGCTTTAAAGGCAGCTACTTTGTCAGCCAACTTGAAAACAGTTGTCATTTTCTCCTGAAGGCACAGGTTGAGTTCATTCAGCAGGTTGAATATGTCACACAGGTAAGCCAGTTTGGTGACCCATACCTTGTCACTGAAATGTGCTGCCAGCGGTGACTTCTTTTCTAAGAGAAATCTTTGCAATGGCTCTCGCAATTCAAATACTCTCAGTAACGATTTTCCTCTGGATAGCCATCTTATTTCTGTGTATAACAGAAGGCATCTGTACTCTGCGTCCATCTCCTCACAAAGCTGCTCAAACAGGAGCGAGTTAAGGACGTGTGCTTTGATGTAGTTAATAACTTTAACGACATCAATCAATACGCTGTTAAATTCTGGTGACATTTTTCGGCTTGCTAGCACTTCCCTGTGAATGAGACAATGTGTAGCTTCACTTTCAGGTGCAACTTCCTTAATCCGAGCAGTTAAACCAGATAGACGTCCGGTCATAGCAGCAGCTCCGTCTGTGCATATGCCTACACAAAAGGACCATTTTAGTTGTCTTGATATATAACCATCCAGCGACTTGAACAGTTCTGCTCCTGTGGTGTTGGTTGGCAAAGATAGTGCACATAACAAATCCTCATGCACATCTTCCTGATATAGATATCGCACATAAACAAGTAGTACTGCCTTGCTGTCAATACCTGTAGATTCGTCAACCTGGAGTGCGTACCACGGTGATGCATTAATCCTCTCCAACAATTGCTTTTCAATGTCTTCGGCTATTTCCTCAATGCGTCTAGTCACAGTGTTAGCCGACAAAGGCACATGTGCTATTTTTTCCACAGCAGCTTCTCCTAGTATTTCACGGCAAATGTCTTTAGTGGCGGGCAAGATTAATTCTTCACCAATATTGAATGGCTTTTTAGCTTTAGCAATGCGGTTAGCCACCAAATATGATGCTCTTAGTGCACTCTCTTTTATTGATGTGGTGGCCATCATAAATTTTTTCTGTCCTTCGTGTTCCCGTTTTTTTCTTTCAAAATACTCCAGGGACTTGTCTTTTAATCCAGGGTGCTTGGCGTTCAAGTGGCGAAGCAGTTTTGAAGGTTTCATTGCGTCATTAGAGAGTTGATCGCCGCAAACTATGCAGAGCGGTTTTGGTTTGTGTGAATCGCCTGTCCCGACAAAACCATACTTCAAGTAGGACTCATGGTATTGTCTGTTAAAAGTTGCATGTTTCTTTGATGTTGAAGGCTCTTCGGTCTCTTCACTGAGCCTTTTCTTTTTTCCAAGGAAACTTTCTAAGGACGTCTGTTTTGCATTCATGTTTGCTAACTTGTGAGTTAAATTTGTGCAGACACAATACACCCGTACACCAAGCACTGTTAAACCTGAGAAAGTACCCGTGAACAGAGAGAGGAGTGATAGACACTTTCTTTTTACAAAAAACAAACAAATCCGCATAAAGCACACAAAACAGTAGAGAGGAATCATGGTCACGTGGTCTTTGGGCGACTAAATGGCAGACGAGCCAGCTTCTCTTTTATAGCCTTACTATACACTCTCGCTGTGTGAGGCGTCAGAATCGAGAGAGAAGACGAAGATCTTTATTAGTTCCAATGCAAATGTCGCGTCGCGCTTTCGTTTTTTATTTATGATATTTACAGTTACGATGATTGTTTTTTTTATTAAAACTAATTGAATGAGAAAATAGTTGCAGAAGATTTCTTTTTTTTTTTTTACTTTTTAAAACATTAGAAAAATTATGTTACTACCTTCGGGGGCATATTTTTTTTAAATAAATAAAATTTTAATGGAACACAGATATTTTTAATTTGGGGTATAAACCTAGGAATTTAAATTCAGTTTCAATGAAATGGGCGGACCGGTACCATTTGATCCACGGACCGGTACCGGTCCGCGGACCGGGGGTTGGGGACCACTGTTTTACATCATTCGAAATTATGTACAAATCTGTTGAACAAATCTCAAGAACTAGAAATTTAATATTTTTTGTGAAGATTTTTTTGCTCGAAAACTGTTTGAATAATTTCGTTCCTTAAAATTAAAATTTAATTAATTAAATTAGTGCATTAGAAATAATTTCTGTATGGACTTGTCTTTGCTTTTGGATAAACGAGTTTAAAAATTTCGAGCAAAAAAGTTTGACTGCCAAATATACTTCTGGTGTTGAAGCGAATTACAAAAAAATTTAGAATTTTTATTCAGAAGTTTAAAAACTCTTACGGATCAATTTTCAGATAGTGGTGACTCCATATATTTTTGCATTTAAAAGTCCCAAATCAGACGGAAAAGAGAGAATTTATTTTCAAAAAACAGTAGGGGAGAGTGGGGTCAATTGTAACAGGGTACGATTGTAACAGAGCAAAAATTTCGAGTGTCGGGTTCTAGATTTGGTTCCTAGGTGGCGCACAAGGTGTATTTAATAAATCTACATGTGCACCCCTGATGGCAATCATTTTTATGTACTTTTGAAAGAGTTAGATCACAAAAGATATTTTCACGCCACGCAAGTACTTTTTTTGGTATTAGAATATTATATTTTAACAAAGTAATTTTGTTTAAACAAATAAAAATTAGTAACCGAATATGTAAGTGGACACCTTAATTAACATTTCAATAAAAAAAAGATTAGTTTTGTTAATTAACTAGCATTGTTTTTAACAAATGAAGCTGAAATGGCGCCTTGGGGACAATTGTAACAATAAGTAAAGGGACGATTGTAACAGCTGAAAATAAATAATCTTATGTTTACAAACCATTACTTAAGTCTTTAAGAACCACCAATAGTTTCCTATATCATTTATATTATGTTGCATGTGCATTATTTTATTTGTCACCTTTC